>NW_010405246.1:124319-126819 GCF_000710305.1 Buceros rhinoceros silvestris | reverse complement strand
AAACCCGCCGGGGGTGCGGGCACGGGGAGGAGCGGCTGGCGAGAGGGGGCAGAAAGCAGCATGGCAAGCGGCCGGCCGGGGTCCCCAGCCTGCCTGGGGACTAGCCATCCCCCTGCCACAGCCCTGCAGCATCTGGTGGGCTCGGGGGCGGCGCAGACACCAACGCTGCTTGGAGACCAGCAGGGTGTCAAAGGTGTTGCAAAGCAAAGGCTGGCTGCTCTCTGTCGGCAGTACCTGTGGCGGGCCTGCCCGCAGACTGGCACCAGCACAGCCTTCCCGTGGCATCGCGGAAGAAATCGAAACCTCCCACAAAACGTTTCTCTCAGCTAATACTCCTGACTGCCGTGCTGCAGCCTGATGGTCCTGTCCCTCTGCTGCCCAAGCCACTCTGCTCAGCCTGAGCTGGCTGCCAAGGTGGAGAGGAGGAAGAAGAGGAGGAGGAGCTGCTGCCTGGGGACAGCCTGGGCTCCTCAGGTCTGGGGGAGTGGTGCCGTGCCCCGTCCAGTGAGGTGGCCGCACCCACAATTCCAGAAAGCTCCAGGAACTGTCAAAGGACCCCATCCAATCTGGAAAGGTACAAAGCCCTGCAAGCTTAAATGTGAAGCCATTTCACAGGGCGCATTAATTCAATGCCCAGAGAAAATCTATAGAGCCCTCTTTTGCCCGGAACACTCATAAATTATGCTGCCTTTCTTCGCCGTGCTCTCTCTGTAGTGGTCCACTTGAAGCCGTGGTATCTCCTTTATGTCTACTCAAAAATCTCATCTCCAGTGCATTATTTCTTCTAATGGTTTTTCCCTTCTCTCTGTTTGCTTTCCCCTGTTAAGCACAGTTTCAAAATATCCTCCCAAATCATGTGCTTGAAGAGCTGACCCTTTCCTCCTACCTACCGAGGGCTGCCCAGGCTCCCGCGCCGCCCGGCTGAGCCGCGGCCGGGATAAATGATACAATGACAGCAGCCTGATGTGTCAGGGCAGCGGGGAAGCGGCAGCAGCTCTGAATACAAGAATTATTCTTCATCATCTCAAACTGTCACAACACATTACCCTCAAAGCCGCAGCTCGCTGAAGGAGTGACCCTGGACTGAATGGGAGAGTGCTCGGGGAAAGAACTAATTGTAGCCTCTTTTCACACGTCAGTCACTTTTCACAGCACCAAGCCTTTCAAGCTCAACTAATGTCAAGTTCCCTTTTCCTTTTGCTGGGCTGAGTATTTCTGATTTTTAAGGATGGCATTTTTAAAGGAACAAGGTCTCTGGCGAGGGATGAGGCCAGGGAGGGGAGGGAAGGAAGCGCCGGAGTGAGCACGCATCAGAAAGTCCATCAGACGCCTGAAGACTCGTTAGGAATTAGACAATTAACAAGTAGGAATGCAGGAAGTGGGGTAATGGCCAGCAGGGCTTGAATCTCCTCGATTTCATTCCTGTCATTCACTGCAATTGTTACGGGGAGCTTTCTGGGCTCTGCCGTGCACCAAGCGGGCTGTGAGCGCGGGAAGCGGCTCTGCCCCTGCCCTGGAATCAGGATGTAAGACGGGCAGTTGCCAGCGGTGGAGAAACACGGTGCTGCTCACGAAAATCACCTCTCCCCCGCCACCAGCAGTGTGAATGAACAGCTGAAGGCCGATGTCAGAGCTTCATTCTAAAACCAAAGATAACTTCCTTCGTCTGGAGGAGGAGAGAGGAGACTCCTGCAGCAGAGCTCTCAGCAGGGCAGCCTGCTCCGTGCTCCGGGCGGGCCAGCGTAAGGGCCCTTCATACCTTCTTGATTTAACCAAAATCCCACAATATTCTGCGGTTAGCGCTAATTTTTTACCATTACATTTGCACAATGCCTACCACGGGGACTTGCAGAGCTGACTGGGGCTTCTGAGTGTTACTTATTAACTGTAATGAATAATAATTATGTAGCTTCTGCCATCTGGATTCTCATTCGAAAGGATCCTATATAAAGGGAACACTAAAAGGCAATTTGTATTAACACAATAGAAGTCTTGAGGATCTCTTAAACTGTTTGTAATTTACCCAGCGCTCCCCAGTGAATGGATTAGTTAAACATTTTTATTTCACTGATTGCTGCTGAAGGGAGTGGGACGTGCCCCCAGCGTGCGGCTTCCATTCCCCTGTACTCTGACACGCACTTTTACACGCAAGCTCTCCATCTTCCAGTGTTTAGACAACATCCCAAACTCAGCTGGATGCTTTAGGCTCCACTTCTGCATTAACATTTACCATGAACATCATAACTGGTCCCCAAGGGAGCTGGTGCCGCTGCCTGGGATGCGCATGGTGCAGCCCAAGGCAGAAAAGGGCTCAAAAGCTGATGTGCAAACCAACCTGGGATGCAGAAATACCCGCCCCTAACACAAAGGTTTGGGAACTACGTTACTGCTACAGCAGTTGTAGCTTTTTCTTGGGTATTCCCTTTTTTTTTCTATTAAATGCAATTATGCTAACGAGGGAGCTCTAATTATAATCCATCTCCACCACCCTTGGCGGCTG
>NW_010405246.1:117076-124116 GCF_000710305.1 Buceros rhinoceros silvestris | reverse complement strand
TGGCCCCTGCCGGTGGTGAGGGCAGGGGCGGCAGGGCACCCCTGGGGGGAAGCTCTGCTTTTGGGTACTCGGATAAGCAAAAATCATTACTAATAAACTGGAGTGAAATGAAAGCACCAAGTACTCATTAAAGCTCTTAATTTTCCAACCTCCTTTTAATATGGGTTGAAAAGAAATTTCTGAGCAAATGTATTTTTACGTTGCTCCTTTCCGAAGGGAGCAGAGACAGAAACTCAGTTCCCAGCTTCATATATTACTATGTTTACAAGTTCCTATGATCACGATAATGTTTAAAAGCCAATTAAACCTGCTCTGAGCCCCAGGCCCTGCGCCCTGCTCCTGCAGAAGCCATTAACCCGTGCCAGCTCTCCCCATGCTCCAGCAGCGCGGGCAGCAGTGGGGACTGATTTGGGTGGCCGTGACAGACCTGCTCGTAAGAAATCTTTTTCCTTTTCTTAAGCCAACGGTTTGAGAAAAGAGATTTTAAACTCTGTTCAAAAGAGGAAATGTAACACTATGGCACTCAACAATTGAAAATCAATTCCCGTAAAAAAAACATTTCATCTTGCTGCAACCTGGAAGATGTTGAGACACCACAAGAGCACCTACATTAAATTTGCAAAGTAAAAAGTCTGGCAAACACTGCCTGAACAGCTTCTGTGGAATCAGAATTCAGTGGCCTATGCAAAATATTAGTGACTGTCAAACTCCCTCACAACAACTCTAACGCCGAATCCACACAGAGATCTGAGCGCCGTGCACTTGGAGATGAAACCTGGCATGTTGGAAAAAAGGTGGCAGGATCTAGCGAGGAGACGAGGAGGTACAGGAGGCAGGAGAGAACCACGGGAACGGAGACTGAGCCTTCTGAACATCAGAGCCCCTCCGAGGCTGCAGATTTCATTTCTAGAGCCTTATTTCAATGCGAAGATGCCAAACAACTAACACTTACAAAATGGGGAGGACATCTGAACTTACAAAGACGTCTGGGCGTACTTCAGGCACGAAGAGATTGTTGAGACACGGACAAAACATTTTCATGCATGAACTTCCAGAGAATTTTCTCTACCAAAAAAAAAAAAAAAGGAAAAGAAAAAAAAAAAGACCAGCAGCTTGTTTTTTCCTTTAAAAAGAGAACCCAAAAAGCCCCATACGACAAGTCCATGGAGGAGGAGACCCAAGACTTTGGCATCTTGCCAGACTTGACTCTGAGCATTTTATGGAAGGTTAAAAGTGCACTAGCTAAAGGACCAGCATTTAGAGAGAGAATACTCTTCACGACAGGCACTTCCACAATGACCGCCGTGCTTTTACAAAGTAATCTCAAGTTTCCTAGAGCTGCAGATTTTTGCAAAGATGTTAAACATTTTAGGATGCTTTCCTACATAAATGGCACTTCAGAAGGATGAGTTACCCCCCATTTTGGCCAGCATGTGAAATTTCAAAAGCTAGAAAAGCCAAAGGCCTATAGAAAACAGCTTCTGTAGCCCATCCACATCACGGAAACCCGTGGCTCCTCGTGCAAGATTTCTCAGAGTTTTTAAAATGAACATGCAGACACGGTTGTTTGGGTTTAAAGGAATTCCTCCTAGCCCATCTTGACAGTTTCAGTACTTGCCACTATAAATCCTGTGGCATACCTTACATGTAAAACACACCTCCCTGGGCAAGCCGGTCTGTATACAAGTGTTCTAACGTTCTTAGGCAGAATTATCTTGTATCTCCAGTTATGCAAGCAGCACATCTGTGTGTATCAGACCAAAAGCATTTGCAGAGAAAACACTGTATTAAAATTCTTGGGTTTGCTCTCTCACTCCCAGGGTTATGGGAGTGCCACAGATTGCTCAACAGTGACCCCTCTGTCAGCCTCTGACTCCACAAAGGAAAACACAAATTCAGTGTAATCTGCATGTTCGAGACACCTACCAGCTCTGGGTCCTACACCCTCTGGACCCTTTCGATCTTGGCGAGAAGTTTTGGAGATGATTAGTCTATTCCTGAAACCCCCACGCTTCTATCCAGAGCAGGTCTGGACCCAACGTGTGGATCTAAGCATCCCCCCTCCCACCAGAACTGGAGCCACTCAAGACCTTGAGGCTGGGGGATCCTCTCTCAAAGGTGGCTGCAGCAAAGCCACTGCGCAGGAGATGATGATCAGGAGCACTCGGAGAGTGCTGGGAGTTCCTCCTCCTCTTTTGGACTAGACTGAACAGTCCCAAAAAAAAAACACGGGTAAGGAAAACCTGCCTGAAGGTCAAACGCACAAATGCAGTGATTTCCTCAGGGTCTGGGCAGCCCCTCGCCAATACTCTGAGGGGAGGATTTCAGACGTGTCTGACCCTCCAAACCTCAGCAGTTTCTTTCATGTCTAAGATCTACATTTTCCTGTCTTGCGATGCTACCTCAGTTATTAGGGCTCCTTAATAATCCTCAGGAAGATGAGGCAACCCTGGAGGAGGACAACTTCTGTGCTCAGAGCGTGCCTCCGCACATCTTGCATATGTGCATTATGTGCTTCTGACACAAACGTACTGCCGAGTTCATTTGAAAAGTATAATATTACAAAGCAAAGTAATTCTGGCAAACTTCTAGTACTTCTGACACGAACTGGCCTTTCGGGCCAGTGAGGAAAACTGCTGAGAGGCTCTGGGCTGCCTCCCCGGCGCAAATTGATGCTGAGGAGGAAGCTGGACTGGAATTTGGGTTTGATTCAAAGGAGAAGTTGGAAGTTTGGGGTGAGCAGATGCTCAGCTGGTCCAAATCAGAAGATTTTTGTTGAAGCTCACAAAATGATGTCACCGTGGACTCAGCCCTGTTGGCTCATCTAAACGGTTCAAGGCTCAAGCCAGAAAAGCTCAGGTGGAGACTGCAGGAGCAGAGACCTCCTCCTTTCATTCCCCCAGCGCTAGTTCGTTGAGAAACTCCAAACCCATCCAAATAACCCTAGTACCAACACAACTTATTTGGTCTATTTAGTCAATCATTTTAAAGATAATGTTGACTTTGCTGCTTCAGGCAGACCGACCTGCTAAACACAGATTTAATTTTATGAGGCACTCACAGCTGACAGTGGCGCTCTTAAAATCACACCTACACCTACGAGGCTAACCTTGTGGGCTTGCTCTCCTGCAAGATTGCTCGAGGCTCTTAATACACTCTTATTTTTACAGCTCCAAATTCTGATGTTAGACATAAATATGAAAGAGCCTTGATAAAAATGACACCTGAAGCTTAATTCGTCCCTTTGTTCACGGAGTTGTTTGCCACGGCAGTTTGCACTTGTTCTCGTGAAACCAGAGGAGAGCTGGAAAAAAGTAAACTTCATGTTTTCACTTTTTAAAAGTAGTATTTTAAAAATTGTTTGCAGTGTTTGTTCTAATATACTTTGACCTTTTAGTTACAGCCTTAAAAGCCCTGTCAATGTGCGAACGCGCTGCAGCCTGTGGATGGGCGCATGGTGGAGGATAACTCTTGTGTGACATCTAAAAGACCTAATGGCAAACCAAGGCATTCCTCTGGCCCCATCCCACATAAACGCCAATTTAAATCATCTCAAGCTGTGCAGATTCCACCTGCTACGTGGGCAGCTGGCAGAGAAGTTACTATAACTACCTGCTCTTTACCTTGTGCTCTTTTGCAGGCTTCTCGCTCACACTTTGATGGGTGACCAGCCACGTTTCCAAAAGCTAAACCCAAAAGACAACACAATCCTAGCACCATATAATCTAAAGATTATTTTTTAAAGGGTGGGGATACAAGTAGTCCTGAGATTCCAGGTTAGGGATCCGTCCCTGTACAATTCACCTACTCGCTGCTGCCTCTGGGACTGCAGAACAGGGAGGAAGGCAGCGAGGTTAATCTGTCTTTTGATTTTGACATGTCATTTCCACCCAACAACCCGGCCTCAGCACTGGAATGCTCAGTGGAACGAGCTGCTTGGCGTGGCATGTGGCAAGAGATGGGAGACGCGTCCATGGGAATGTTGTGCTTTGTCTTAGAAGAAAACAGCACAGCAACTCATCAGAGCATCCCTCCACAGCACACGGCACGGCATGGCTGCTGGGTCCTCCGGCGCAGTGCTGTCCGTACCTGGTTAGGGAACCACCACCCCTGCCACCCCGCTCGCCCTGACCAGGGTTCTGCAGCGTGTGCTCGTCAGCCCCAGCCACCCGCGGCAGCTCGCTCCCGTGCTGTGCCCCTGAGCCGGAGGGGAGCAGGTCCTGGCTGCTGACCCTGCCAGCACCTTCCTGCCTGCGGCCTTCCCAGAAAAACCTCCTTGGAAACCGTCAGAGAAATCACACCGACCCTTCGTCTTTCACAACAGCATCAGCTTTTGATGCAAACAGAGAGTTCATGTGTTGGGCAGATACTGATACAGTCACTGACCAAGGAAATAACAAATAAATACCAAAACCAAATAATTTTTAAAAATACGGTATTTTAGCTGCATAGGTCTTCTTGGAAAATGGGATAAAATGCCTCTCTCAGAAAAAGGCAGTAAACAGTCTATGTCCTGGAACAGCCATTTTACAGGGTGGGTGGCTTCCTGGCATGTCAGGAGGTGACATGCCACCAGCCAGCGTTAGACATTCCCAAATTCTCTATCTTTTCACAACAGTGAACAGTTGCTTAAAAAATTCACCCCCTTGCCACTTATTTCTGTCTGCATGCAAAACTAATTCCTTCCTTCCTGGGATTCGGGACGGATTGCGGGGAAGCTGCTTGGAGAATTCTCGGAGGCTCTTGCTAATGTCTGAGGAACACGGAGCAAAGACAAAGAGCCAGCGAGCAACAAAAGCCCTGCCGCCTTGTCTGAAGTGAGAGGAATGAAACGCAGAATATAAACAACAGAAGTGGGGAAAAAGCTATTTACATTTTTTAGAAGTTTTACTCTTTTTTCTAAATTAGCTCCCGCATTACTGAGCATGTAGTTACCAGTGATGTAATTTAAGAGGGCACCAGCAGACACCCAGAAAAAAGCAGCTGGTCTATTATCTTCCTATCTTTATGTTTTGCCTCAACATCTTTTTCATCCTCTGTGAACACACATCTTCTACACAGCACCACCGGACAGAAAGAAAACGCCTTTGGAGGTTTCAGCCATGTGCGTGAACCTCCGCAGGGGTCCTGAACACCCTCCTCTTCTGCCGGGGCGGCAGCAGAGATGGTTTCTCCATTTGCAAAATGCTTCCAAGTGATTTGTCATTTTCCTTACTCTTGGGTTTTTTTGTCAGCCGATTGTGCACACAATATTAAGCAATAATAAACAGAGGAGGATGAAAACTGCTGCAGCTTGAGAAGTGAGTTCAGGATATGATTCCTCCTCACCGGATGCCTGGAAGATGTCACTGAAATTCTCTCTCTCTTAGTGCAACCCGTGTGGAGCCAATATGAACTCTCAGCAAAGTGCTTAAAAACCCATTATTTATAATAACTGTTAAATGATGAGACATTGTTTACCCAGATCGCAAGATAAATTCTCACTTACAGAATGCTTGCCTGACTGTCCTGAACGTCATCTGGTTTTTATTTAAATGCAAAATGTAATTAGGCTCCCAATAACGCAGCAGAAGAATTCAATAAGATAGGGCTTTTCACTTACAGTTTAATATTAACATTTTCCCATAAATGTTAATGAATAAAAGTCTACTGTTCTATGCATTGTCCATGGTGGGCAGGCAGCAGGCTAGGAATGGATGGAAAGCTGATCTTTTTGTACCTCAAATGACGATATATACCTCATGGCAAACTAACCGTTCCCAGCATTGCCGGGGACCTGACCACACCACTGCTTCCTCCTGGGGCAGCCACCAGGCCTGGGCCCAGGGGATGCCCTCCAGGGAGGCGCCCTCCCCATCGATCCTCAACCAGACAAAACCCCTGTGGTTTTTTTCTCCTTTCCCCCTCGTCCTTTCTCCCTCTCCCAGGCTTTCTGCCTGGCCATCTCCACTAGATGTGCCACGAGCATCAGATAGTGAACAACATCACTGTTAGACACAGAGACGGCCCCAAGCCCTGATATTCTTAGGCTCCACCATGAATAGCAAGGCTAGATTATCAGAAAAATCAGGCGACTATTTGTCTGATATTCTGTTAGAGAAAGACACAGGGGTGCTTAGAGGTAATGGCTGCAGGCCACAGAAAACAATACGGCATCCAGATGGATGGGTGAAAGCCCCTGGAGTTGGTGGAGGTGGCATCGTGGGAGTCCATCAAGAGAACTTGTGCCTCCTGATGCTGACGTGTGAGGAGCAGATCCCACAGTGGAAGAGGGGCCTCTGCAGCTGAGAGGACTGAAAGCTGCAGGGCCAGAGGGTTGGCTCACACTAGAACATTTTAATTGTTTTAGCTTTTGACCTTTATTGCTGGGGGTTTCTCTGTGTTAATGCATATTCTGCTGTTTGGTGACTCGTACTTCATCCTATCTCTAATACAAAGTGTTCACTTAACAGTTCGATTGCTTAACAATTTATTGCATAAATGGGTTTCCATTCCACAGCCTCCTCTCCCATCTCCCCTGGCGAGGACAATGCACAGTTTATGAGAGCTCTGCCACGACTCCAGCCATTATCCTTTCACAGTCCAGGGAACGGTAGATGCCCTCAGCATCAGCGTGATGTTAAAGCCCTGCACGGGCAGGAAATGGGCCACGCATCGTTTTAAGATAACGAAGGGCTCCAACTTTTGTTTGTGAGATGCAGAGGAGATCTGCAGCAAGCAGAAATGGGAGCAGTGTCAGCCTAGCAATACCCGACAGCGGGTCCCCTGGGTGGGAGCAGGGTGGTGGGCACACTGTCTGGATGGCCACATGCCCTTCGCCACCGAGCACACGGCGTGCCTTGCAGCTCGTCCTTAACATGAGGCTCACAGGAGTCATGTAAGGCTGTGTGGGGATTTCAGGGTGCGCTGGCTTCTCTAGGGCTCAGACGGCAAAGTTGGAGCAGAGACCAGGGGCACAAAGGCAGCAGCAGATGAGCGGAGGCTCGTGCCCTCCCCCAGCCAAGCCCGGCTGTGGGACAAGAGCCAGCCAACGCTGCCAC
>NW_010405246.1:110389-117027 GCF_000710305.1 Buceros rhinoceros silvestris | reverse complement strand
GTGCCCCCCCCCAGCCAAGCCAGGCTGTGGGACAAGCGCCAGCCAACGCTGCACAGACCTAAAGTTGGTCCTGTAAAAATCAGCAAAATATCAAAAGGCTCTCTGGGGCTGCTGGGCTTGGGAGGAGGGAGAGGAACTGTCTTGTCTTTATTTTGCCACCGCTTCGGCAGCTGCAACGAGTTTTGGCTCACAAAACAGCTGTAAAAATACCAGTCCTGGTTCAAATGCTGGGACACGAGGGCTCTCACACTTCCTAAGGAAGATATGCTTGTTGTAAGTCGTATCCTACATAAAAATACCATGCAAAGACTCCTGAAAGGAATAACAAGGTAATCATAGACACGAGAGATGGAAAAATCCTGTAGTGTCCCAGCCTCCTGCACCCTGCTCAGTGTGGGACTGCTCGGTGTGGGGCAGGCTTCAGCACTCGGACTTTTAAAGAGAAGATTTAATAAACACTGAGAAATGTTTCCAAATATTTAGAAAACCCAAAATAACAGATTTCCAAGCCAAGCTGTACAAACAGAAAATGAATTTAGAAAACTTAAAAATCAACAGCTTTTGCGTGCACCAAAATACATCT
The DNA here is from genome assembly GCF_000710305.1 of Buceros rhinoceros silvestris. Lineage (NCBI taxonomy): Eukaryota > Metazoa > Chordata > Aves > Bucerotiformes > Bucerotidae > Buceros > Buceros rhinoceros. The sequence goes on along the minus strand of NW_010405246.1, from coordinate 116,444 downwards.
CTTTGAATAGCTAGCAACACCTCATGGGCATGATGCTGCCGAGAGAGCTGCAAGGATGCTCAGCCCTTTGCAGAATCAGGCCTAAACGAATACCTACCGTGGCTTTCCTCTTGTTCCCCTTGAAATCAATAGCAGAAGCCTCAGCGATGCAAAAAGCTTAATGCTTTAGGAGGTACTCAGCGAAACAGTCAAATGTGAGCAAAGCCAAGCTAGACAGAACAGAGCTTTACATCTTCCTGTGAAATACCGGAGTATTGCAGTAGGAAAATTAATTGGCTTAATCATTAGGAGGAAAAACCACAAACCAAAGCAAACCAAAACAAAACCCAATGCAATAACAAATCTCTAAGGAGAAAGGGAATTGTTTCTCTGTTAACTACTTTGAGACAAAGCACTGGAAGAAAAATGTCCAGTTCCAATAATGTCATAACCTGATTACAGCCTGCACAGAAGAGCTAAAACATGTGCAGAACAATGAGTAAGAAATTAAGTTTTAAATTGAGTGCTGGCCCTATCTTGTGTCACTTCTTTATATTCTAGTAGAGAGGACACCGCTGAGCTCATTTCATATACAGCAGCATGAGATGCCGGGATGCAGACATCAGTTAGTCATCTCATATATGTTTCTCCCCATTTCTTTCTCCAGGAAGAATGACAAATCTAGAAATGTGACTGCACTTTGTTTTATTATGATATTGATTTTTCTGCACAGGGAAAGTGCATTTATCCCCCAGGTCTGCGTGCTGGCAAGAAAGGGTTAACAAAATGTTTATCACAAAGCTGGCTTCAGAGTTGAAAGTAATGTGATCAGTAATGAATTTTGTGTTACATTAGGTTGTATAAATGGACAGACAAGCGCAGACAACAAGTGGCCAGGAGTCGGGGCTAATCTAATGATGTAAAAATAGAGACAGCACCAATTATACTTGGGGCCAGCTCAGAGCTCCTGCAGGGACTGCAAATGAATAGGTACAAATCAAATTACTGACTAATAGACGCACTACAAGAGAGGGCAGTCAATGCTAAATACATTAGGGCCTTGTGACCTCTCTGCTCCGAACAGCAGAATCCTAAATTTGACTTGAAAAAAAAAAAATCAAAGAAACTCTTGTTCATTTAAGGAGAGAAACAGAACAATGTTATTTGTGAAATGATTTGAGACACTTAAGATATTTTTTGTTTTGTTCCCCTACGACCACGTTATGTATGTAACCCTGTGAAAGCTGACAGAGGGTTAGCTTTTAGAACAAGGAGAGAGATTCTTTGTGCAAGGGTTAAGACCTGATAACAATACAGTTATGTTACATACCAAAACATTTCAAAGCCATGTGCCGCTTTGTGGTGATGTTTTTTACTGCTACTTCACCGGCTGTGTCTGTATCAAAAATAAAATATTGCTTAACAAAAATGCCTTGATTTATTCATAAGAAAAAGAAAAGGAATCTCCCCACACCACAATTGATAATAAGTAAATGCAGTTGATCAACGTGTTATCCAATGGCAGAAAGTCAGAGTTGTCTTGAGGTACCAGCGTTCCCTTCAGAAACAGAGCAGGAATTTTCTACAAAGAGCCACGAACCTAAATGCACACCAGAAACATTTGTGGTATCAGCATTAATTTCCCCCCCCGCTCCCTCAAGTAACATACAACCTGGAAGAAATTCCACTAAAGCCTCCCAGGGCTGGTGATGAGGCAGATTTGGAGACCTGGGAAATGTTGGGAGTTAAAACCGCCCTTGTTGGCCTTGGCTGGGCTGCGGGATGGGGCTGCTCCAGGGACAGCGGTTTGGGCAGGAGGGAGCGAGAAGCCCGTGTGGGAGCGCTTGATGTCCTGCACCGGGCAGCTGCTCTGTTGTTGCATGTGAAACACACCTACTAAAACCCTGTTAAACGTGTGCAATGCAAATGCTGCTCTTCTTACCCATCCCTTCAAGAACGGGGTCTCCTAAAACCTGATTTTTCATTTCTTTTAAATAAGGCTCATCCAAACAAACCTCACGCAGGTAACCACACTGAGCTCTCAGATTTATTTGAGGGGGTAACTGAATCTCTGCCCCTGCGATGAATATTCTGAAAGTTTGAAGGCTGCTTTTAGGGTCAATGTTACTCGATACACCAGTGTGTTTGCTGCCCAAGCTGATGCTGCATTGAACCTAGGCAGAGATGTCATTGCAGAAATGCTCTTCAGAGGGAAAATCAATTGTTCTGTGTGCCTGTATCCCGCGTCCAAGTCAGGATTGAGACCAACTGAGGAGAGGGAAGGGAAAAATTGTCTTGGAAAAATTAAAAGGAAAAGAAAGGAAAGAAAGAAAGAAGGAAGGGAGGAAGGAAGGGAGGGAGGGAAAGGTACCAGTTGAAGCTCTGACTCTATACAGGGCTAATCCTGTTCCTGAAACTAAATGTACAGGTACATTTATGTCCAGGCAGCTGCTCGTGTCTGAACATAGCTTGTGACCGCAGATATTTGCTCTTTTGGAGGAAGCCCAGGAGGGATGCTCCTTGCAGGGGACCGGTGGGCAGCCGCTCACTCTCCTCTCCCTCCGGCAGAGGAGCACTCTTCCCACCGAGCCAGGCACACCGGAAAGCATGTGACTTCCCTCCTCCAAACCACGAATTTCACACAAAGATTTCAAAAACAGCCCCTTGCAAAGCTCAAAGGTGTCAAGACCCGAGTTAGGCTGGGACTGATGTAACCACGTGGCTTTGGCTGGGGACCAGGATCCCAAGTGCCCTGAGCACTGATCCCAGGTGTCATACGGGCTATTCCCTAACAGCACATCTAATTAGCTCCACTTACATCCCATTAATCAGGTTAAAGAGTTTGCTTCAACATATGAGCTTCCTTCATCGCATTATGAGTTTGTCCACGAAATTTGGAAGGAATCCAGGAGGTTTCTTCCAAGGGCCCGGTGTAGGGCATTAGCACCTCAGTGCTGCGTCACTGCCTTTCCACAGGTGGTAGTTTGTCAGCTCGGAGTTTTGCAAGAAAGTGAGCCATATGTTTTGGTTTTTTACTGAAACTTTGTAACGGGCTTTAAAACTTTGCTTTAAATGCATCAAACCTTGTGGGTTGTATTGACCATGATGGTGCCATACTTGCACCCTTCCCTGATGAGACCTATAGCCTGGTTCTGAGATAGGAAATTTGGGCGGTGCTCTGCAGTATTTGGTACAGGTTCTTACTGCAAGTCCGTATATATTCCTGAGACAGGGTAGATAGAGAAAAATATTACTTTGCTCCACAAACTGCTGTGTAAACCGAGCCATCATAGGGTACTGGATTTCACAATGAATTAAAAAACCAAAGGATACATGCCCCCAAAAGCAATTCTACTCTTGTATGCCCACAGAACAGTTCCACCTCCCGTAAAACGCTGCAGCAATGGGGATTTGGGTATGCTTTGTCAAAACTAGTTATATCTAAGTACAACATTCAGGCAGTCAAACAAATTGTAACAGAAAAGACACAGCAGCTGAGCACAGACTGGAATCACACACTGCAAACACAGTAAGCCCCGTCCTGCATCTCCACAGCTGCCCGGACCCCAGCGGCTCTTTCTGGCAGAAAAACCAAGGGTCTGACACTGGCAACAGCACATTTATCACTAAAGAAAGTTTGCAGTATTGCCTAGCCTGATAATGTAAGCTGAGCAGCAATGAATACCTACTTCTTTTATATATTGGCAATCCTTCCTTGGAAACCTGTCTGTAGTCTCCTAAAACAATAAATCTCTTCTGCTATTGTGCTATGTGTTTTATAGTAATAAACCTGAGAAAATGAGGAGAATGGGGTTTGATTTGGTTTATCACGTGAAAATCGAGCCTGAAGCTGTGCCTAGATTTAACATCCAGGTCAAAGGAGGAAGGAGAAGCTGGGGCGAACTCCCTTGGGGCTGAGAACACCTTTCTGCTAGGGCTGCAGATGCAGAGCGGCACCGCTTCATGCTCACTGCTGCTGTCCTGGAGTTAAGTCACTCCTTCCTGAGACTGACTGACAGATCCACTGGTTTTCCTTCAGGTCAGTCTACATCTTAAGGGGTCACGACTGGGGGCCTACTGACTTTGGGTCCCTGGGCTGTTACACAGACAGAAGAACCCACATCAGTATCATGGCTGTGGATGCTGTCCTCAGCCCAGAGGGAATGGGCAGAGACCACAAGGGCAATCTGTCTCCTGGGCTTCAGCACAGGGCACAGAAATGGGATAGCCACAGAAATTGTCTTCCACGGATAAATTTCAGAAAACATCCCGTCGCTCAGACTGTAAAGGCTTGGTCCCCTATTATAGACTAATTTACAACATTATGCCTAGAAATGCATTTGGAGCTTAAGAAATGTACTTGTTGAAGGAATACATAAATCAGAGGATTTACTCATTATGGTACTTTTGGAGGGAAAGATTTCTAGCCTGGGCTGACAACTTCTGCATGTCTAGTTTGAGAGGAATATTGTCAGAGATATTTGTCTCCTGGAAGCACAGTTTCATAAACCACAATACCAGCTTTTCTTTTCTGTTTTTTCTTTTTGAGAATGCAATGTGAAGCTCCAGCACATACTCAGAAACTGCTCTGCAAATATAAATATTGTAGCTGTGTGAAAACAAAGCTTTGCAAGCAAGAGGTCACTGACCACTAACATTTTGTGAGTAGACCTTTTTTTTTTTTCCAGTGAGAGTTTGACAGAAACTGAAACAGCAAAAACATCTTTCTGCATCTTTGCCAATTTACGCCTTCTTTGGAATTAAATGTGTATCTAGGATGACAGCTTATGTACAGCAGACTCCACTTAAGATAGACATGGGTCATCTGGATAATTGGGTAACAAGAGAAAAGCTGGTTTCCCAATCAACTAGCTGGATGACTGGAGTTATCATTCAGGTCGCAAGGAAAGTAGATTTTTGGGGGTCATTTTCCAAACCTGGTTCTTCTCCCATCCTCTGTCCGACAGCCCTTGGCAACTAGTTGGTGTCAGAAGTGGAAAAGACTCAGCGGGACCATCTAATCCCCCTTCCTTGCAAAGGTCAGATTATTCCCCATGGAGGATGTTTTCAGCATCCTCCAGTTTTGTGTTTCCTGTATAAACGATCTTTGGGTCATTTCTGTCCCTGTCAGTAGCCAGGACCACCGAACCGGTGAGGTGTTGCCAACCCTGCTTTGCAATGCAACCGGGTAGGTAAGAAACAAAGGCAGTGTGACTATCTGCTCCCCAGAGTGGTCTGAGTACCATGGGTATGTGTTTCCTCCACGCTACCGCAGCATTATCAGCCCTGATTACTATATAAATCTACGTGTCACCTATGTCCTAACAGTTAAGGCATTAGAAGAATCTATTTATCTCTAGCCATTAAGTGCATGTCAGGACCAGTTGATAAAGTCTCACTGTCCACCCTACTGCCCGTTTTGTCTTTGTCTCCACAGTGGACCCAAGCGCTGCATATGCACCTATCTTCACACTCTTCACAGGGTTAGAAATTGCCATTAATTCATGCTGCCGTTTGAACAGAACTTTGCAAGTTTCATTAAATCTCTGCAAAACGTATTTAAGGACTGAAGAGACTCCAAGGAGCACAAACAGGGGTTAAAGGCGTGTGTAACGTTAACGGCACGCACACGTTACAGTAAGTCATTTTAGGATTATTAGAGGGAGGTTTATAACTTCCATAAATTTAAGTGCAATGCAAGAAATATAAACACTGTCTTTGGAACCAGTACCAATATATAAATCATCTTCCAACAAGCAAATTCACGGTGTCCTTCCTCGCTGAACCCTTTGCTAGCATTTCACCGAGGTGAGCGGGCAGCAGAGAATCCAAGGAAGAAAACTGAATGTTTTCCAAAGATAATTTCAGTTCAGCCTACGTTTGTGAATGTTAAGTGGTTTTGGGGAGATGTGAAAACTACCCTACTTACAAGCCAACAAAGACACCTCTTCTTTGAAGGGTACCTCCAAATGTACCTTCCCCCGTTCATTAACCAGCAGGCAGATGCCAGCACTCTACCGTGCTCCGCGGCTTGACAAAAGGCTGTCCCGAAGGCTACCGCGACACACGCCCACGC
>NW_010405246.1:105544-110349 GCF_000710305.1 Buceros rhinoceros silvestris | reverse complement strand
AAACGGCTGTCCGGCAGCCTGCCGCGAGCGCAGCCACGCATCTTGCAGCGAGCGCTCGCCGACTCCCCAGGCAAGTGCCCTTTTCCAGGTATCATCCGAGCAGGAGGGAATTTTTTATGGCCATCTGGTAAGAAGAACTGCTCAAGAGCTGTTAGTGGATGGAAGTGGAAAGGGCACGGGAGTTCACAGCCTTATCGCTGGGTTTTCTCTGCTGCACTGAGTCACCGCATGCCCCAGTCCTGAGAAGGAAGTATGTTAGTGGTAGAGAGAAGCCCACGACAGGCAGAAAAACACAGCGTAACGATAGCGAGAGGACGGTAGTGGGATGGGGTGAGTTGGGTCAATGCTCATGTTATTCACCATTGCTGCTTACATCTGCTTCTTTGAGATGGCATCTATCTTACCCTCATTATGAAGATTAATGCGTCTGCAGTAAAAGCAGGGAGAAATCTCTCTGGACGAATTTTAGCTCAGTGATGGCATGTCTATAAACAGTTCCTTTCTGTCTTTACACCTGCAGTACTGTGAGCCTAATCTCATGCCAAAGGAGTTGGCACTCACTGCTATCAGTTGGGTTTGGTGAAAATAAAGACTTCTGTCTCAGACAGAGTTCTCAGTTTACAATGTAATATAATGTCAAGTCCCTGGGGCAGTCAGTCACCTTAACTAGGCACGCCTAGATGGCTTCAGCTTTCAGAGAAGGTATTCCCCTCACCTTTCCCCTAACGTACCCAGTCTGATGGAGCTGACCCGTTACTAGAAGTGGGTACCATCGCAAAGTTCACTCTGATCACAGGAGGAGACAATAAATGATGTAATATGTGCCCTTGTCTGTTTTCACAGACTGTTTTTCCACCTTCACAGCCCTTTACAGGCATCAGCTGATTAAATTCCACACCAGCAACATGAGGAGCCTCTATCCTCACTGCAGTGACGGAGCACTGGAGCCATGAGCACATTAAGTGCCTCACCCAAGGCCACAAGCTTGGTGAGAATTTGCACCGGATCTGTAACTGCGATCCATACTTAGTGTTCAACCAACTTTTTCTGTTAATAACAAATTTTAAACCATCCCTTGACTCTACCTTTCTCAAGATGGAAATTGGAGGAGAGACAGTTTGAAAATTCCTATTTGTTCCTACATACAAGGGCTTAAATTCTGCGTCTTTGCAGCCTCCTCCTCCAGACTGTGGGAGGGAGCAGCAGTTTGATGACCTGCTGCGGACTACATGCTCCATAGCAACCCACCTGCAAAGCCCTGATGGGAGAGCCCCGGAGCCTTCGCCAGGAGCAGGGAGAGCTCAGAGCAGCACAAAGGCCCTCAGCAGCACACGAGGGCAACAGCAGCAGAAGAGGCTGCTTCTGCTCGACACAGCCTTCCTGCAGCACCCATGGGTTGCCATTCCCATACGTTTCTGCTAGAGCTTGTCCTCTCTTTTCCTTCCCAGGCGAGCTGCCAGAGGAGTGACAAGGTTGCTGGCAGCTGATGTTAGAAGCCACCATCACTCTCAGCTGCTGGTCACAACACTAATGGTGCATGCATCAAAGATGGGCCTCGTACTTTTACTAGAGGGTGTTTTTCAAAACAAGTCAAAATTAATGGAGACAATAAAACCACAACAACTGCGCTTTAACATCTCGGAGCATCGCCTACCACTGGGCCCCTTCTGAGCAGCATAATCTCTGACGTGTCATTCCATTTACTTAAACAGATGATATAATTTATCAATATAATGGACACTGATGAAGATGGATTAATTTGGATTACAGAACCAGTGCTTTGCAGTGGCTCTATTCAGGACACAAAATGAGGATGTGTGTGATTATGACATTGTTTGGAGCGGGGTGGGCAAGGGCAGCAATCTGCAGAGACTCGGATGCTCCTGAGCTGGCAGGGGAGGGAGGACAGCCCTTGTCACAGCTACACGGTAAGGAAGCTTCAAGCATCAGTATTTTTCTTCACATTACTTTAGGCTTATCAGACTATGTTGACGTGATCTACCACTATTTTCTTTTTATAAACGACTTCTCTCACACTAAGTGAGATCCCCAGAAAAGTGAATTAGTCAGAGAGGTAGTGTACAGAGAAAAGGAAAAGCAGAACTTAAAAAAAAAAATTAAAAATCACCATTGGGTGAGATGTACGTGATCTCTGATCACACCTCTTCTTTGTACCTGTTCCTGATCCCACTATGTCCCTGCTGGGAGATTCACACATTGCATCGGCCAGGCGCTCCCGAAGGCCCTCTTCAGTGTGCTCCATGGAAGACATGTGACGGAGACCGAAGTTCTCGGGCCAGCTCCCACACACCTCCAGCAAGGTCACGCTCCGGTCGAAGGCACCTTCAACAAACAAACGGGAGATGTTTGGGAGACCCTGGGACCAAACTACTTCCATACATTGATTTATTGCATTGGAAAGAAAGACGCCCTTGCATTCTGAGATCCTGAAAAGCTAATTCCAGTACATTGGCAAAAATGTTGGTGTTAACAGCACAGCAGGAGCAAGCAGAGCTCTATGTAGCAAACAGCTTTGACCAAGCAGCTGTAAGCAAAAAGGTTAAATTAAAAATATAGACTCAATTCCGGTCTCACACTAGTGACAGTCAGGAAACCAGCATAATGACACTGATGTAAATCATGTGCAATGTTAAAAAATGTATATATGTTATTAAGTACATGTTAGACAGGTAGAAATTAGTTTCACATTTGATTTGTCTTTCGTTGGGCTGATGCTGAGCACCCTTCTTCCCCCTTCTCATCCCAGACACTGGAAACAGTCAAGTCATTTTGTCTTTGCTAATGGGCACAAATTTTAGCTAAAACCCTTTTCTTGGTCTTGATCAGAAAACTGCAAGAGTGTGTGAGGACGAGAAGGAGCAGACAGCTTGCCTTCTGCTGCTGTGTGAAGTATTTCCAGTGAAGGAAAAGGCGAGCCCTTCTTTCAGTCTGCGATACCTGTGGATTTTCTCCGTTCCTGCACTGTGAAATTTTAGGCCAAACGTGAGCTAACAGAGCCTCTTCCAGCAGCAGCACTTCACCGAAGATGCTGGCTATTGCGATGGGGTGCACGTACCGACAAAAGATACTTAATTCCTTAACTTGCAGCTCTTACTTCATTCACAACAGAGTATGATGTTCTGCTGAATGCAAAGATTAGATTCTGAATTCAAGATCACTTCAAAGTACAAATTAAAATTATTCTACTTTATTATACAGCAAGTCTTCTGCGAAGGCTTACTTAAATCATTCCTACTTGGAATGAGATTACAGTTACGCTTTGTTGCTTCAAGCACATACCATTTACTCCACTATTGGGTAACCGAATATGCAGCATTTATTGTGCCTGGTTTCTGCCAGCCTACCGAGGGGAAAAAATGCAAATGCCAGTGTTTCTCAAAGTTAAAAGTACATGAAACACGTCCTTGTTATCAGGCCTTTGGTTTTCCCCTTTGATCAGCCGTCAGAAACTATCTACACTTGTAGTCTGTGACTGTACAGCTTCACAGCACACTCCCTGCCACTGACAGGTGGTAATAGAAAGGGTGAGAGACCAAGCCCCGCGGCAGGCGTCCCTTCCTCTGATAACGTCCAAAGTACTGGGTGATAACCGTTAGTAAACACTCGGGCAGCCAGTTAATCCATACATCAGCAAAGAGGGGCAGATAATTCTGAACTCTAATGGCATGGACAAAAGCACCAGGGCTGGCATTCAGGGATTTATATGGGCTGCAATGGTGACTTCTGGCTCCTGAATTTCATCGGCGTGCACAACTTTGATTTATCTCTTCGCCTGGCTGCAGAGTAGATTCCTGGCACTAGAAAACCATCAACACTAAAATGGACCTCTACAAAATGGGACCGCGGCTCTTACGTGATACGTGCACTTGAACTCTGGATGAATCCCAGTTTAAACCGAGAGGAGGAATGACAAAATATTTCAACTTTTAATGGGTCTTTGGATTTATAAGGTTACTGCAGTCTACTCATTTGTTTTAAAGCAAAGGTTCTCGATGCTTGTTTGAGAAAACACAGGGAGGAGGCAAAGTAAGTTCGACGGTGTTTCGGTCTCTGCAGCACTGCCGCGTTGTCAGCTCTCCTAACTGCAGGAGGAAAAGCAAAATTTGGTCTTTTTTTGAAGCTTCCTTTTTCAAGCCATCCTTCTGTGGTTTCATGTGACCCTGAGACCCCTGCTCCACATACGCTCCAAGACCTCACCGATTTCGGGTGGTTTTGATGGGGCTGTTCACGTACCCGGAGAGCTACTGCGGAGGCTTTCAAACCTGTGTCTCAAAACCCCAGGGTGGCAGCGGGGAGGTGATGAGCTCCCACAGGTTTGCAAGGCTGTGCCTGAGATGAGAAATCTCTTCTTTACTGGTGTCTGCCCTTATTCAGAAAGTGAGAAACGGGAACATTTCTGCTCCTCTAAGCAGACACATGAATAATAAGGCAAATGGCTTTTGAAGCTCTGCCAAGATGCCTTCTTATGTGTACAGGGAGAAACTTCATAGAGCGCCGGTCTCCGGCTCCTGAGGTACTTGAGTGAGAGCAAAGGAGACAAGTGCAGTGTTACCTCGGCAATCAGGGCCAAGAGCTGCCAAGACTTCTTAGCAGCAACGTGTGAGGTAGCAAGTGTTAATGCAAATGCAGGTTAGAGGGATTAACTGCACAGAAAGTTTTCTTGTAAAAAAATACGGGGCTGGGGAAGCTCTAGTTTTATCTTTCCTCCCTTTCCGCTCCTTCTCCATGTTAGGCGCGCACATCTGGCAATACCATTCCCGTCCAGCTCTGATTCAGCAGCCGCT
>NW_010405246.1:89681-105481 GCF_000710305.1 Buceros rhinoceros silvestris | reverse complement strand
GCTGCATCATCCCGGCCATGCCTTGTTCCACCAGCCGCTGCTGCACGCTGCGGAGGATCACCGCGGCTGTGAGTGACGGCAGCCGGGGCAGGGGAGGTCTGCGGGCCGTCACCTGCTCTGTGCAGCCGTGGAGTCCGCAAGTTCCTCCTTATTTCAATATGCACAGTGATAAAACGGTGCCACATAAAGCTGAACTTGCAGACGTGCGACCCAGGTTACTCGGGTGTGGAAGTAGACAATGGGACCTTGCCTGAACAGGCAGGTTTTCTCCTGCCATAAAGCCCTGGCTCTGTCCCTCTTTGATGTAAAACAAAACCGTTTCAGGAAAAACAAGACAAAGTCACGGACCTTCCTGTTTTTGCCATTGCAGACAGTAGATGTATCACAGTAAAATAATTTTTTCAAGGCAGATTGTACTTACAAATCATTTTGTATTTTCTTCCGCGAAGTGTGTGAAATGGCAGATGGGCCGGTTACACCCCAGGAGCCTTTGGGTGCTTTGCTCTACGTACAGCGTTACCAACGCCACGCGAGCTAATGGTATTAAACTTGCACTGATAGCAGCTAACCTATCTCTGCTATTTATTAAATTGTAATCTCCTTCTGGCTGCCTCGCTCTCCCCTTTTCAATCCTAGTATCTCAGCTGATAACGTATCGAATTCCCCATCGCCAGCCAGAGAGAAGTTTACAAATAAACCTCAGTGGAGCGTCCTGCTCTCGAAACCCCCCAGACCAGCAGCCAGAATGGAACTGCAGAACCAAGGCGGCTGTGAAAGCTCCTGCTGATTCAAGGGATTACTGAAGGGTTGAGAGAAGGCAGGCTTCAGCCTGCGCCCGTACCGACAAACTGCTGAAACCCTACTGACAGCCACCACTATCAGACGGCGAGGTGTGAAGCCCAGCCTTGCTTCTGCCCCCAGACCTGACACGGCTTTGGCGGTGGAACAGGTTCCACCTGAAAGGAGCAATTAATTTAGAAACAACTCAAGAAAGAAGCAAATTAGGTATTACTTCGGCCAAGCAATTACTGGTGAAATCCTGGTGAAACCTCATTAAATCACTGAAAACAATCCTACCGACTGGAAATCGTGTCGGTATTTCATCCTATTACGTGATGCTTTCAAGCTAGCAGAACATTTACTCTCCCCGTATTTACTGAAGATGAAACCAGGTGGAAATTAAGACCATCAGCCTCCTTCGTATGACGCCCAAGCACTGTCCCGGACCAACGGCACTACAAATAAAAAACAACCCCAGCTCAAACCAAACGGAACAAACAGAAACCTTGGCTTCAACATCTAGGTCGAAAGTGCTTTGTTTTGCAATTCCAGCGTGTTTAGCTTTACACTGCCCCGAACAGTCCGAGCTAATTCTGCTCCACACGCAGGATTTTCCTATTAAAAGTTTAATTTTCTCCTGATACCGATCTCCCACTTCTGTCCCTCCCCTGACATTTGCCTCCCAACGAGCGCTGCCTTTTACTCATGCTGCTGCGGATGGAGCAGAATCAGGCCCCCCGACTTTCTGCTCAATGTTTCTCGCATTTTATTAATGGAAAAGGCTTCTGTTATTACTCATACCAGATTAACTTGCTTAGAAGCACAGGATTTGTCTTTCGCACTGCAATTGTTTCAAGGCTTTTAATATAAAAGGAAAATAAATTCTACAGAAAGAAAAAACTTGGAAACGTCCTTTCATTTCACAGTTAGCCCTACTAACCAAGACTGAGAAAACCAGAGAAGCTTATTTTCTTCTGTGAAAAAAATAGTAGTACAAAGTAGTTTTACAAAATATTTTAATGCTGCTAGTGTGTTATTTTTCTAAGTCAAAATAGCTAAGCTAAATCTTTCACCATAGCCCTTTAATTCGAAAGCCAGGGGAAATTTTTTTCATTAAACCTCTGGACGGCTTTGTTTAAAATATGAAATCAAGTAGCTCCATTTCCTGTCTTCTAAGGAACAGTAAATCAAAAAGAGTACGTTCTCCAAAAATACAGTAATGGTTCTATTAAAGAGCTTGACAGTTTTGAGCCTCACCTTGCATATTGCAACATACGTGTGAGCAAAAATAACGAGAGTAAATAGGGGAGGCAATAACCTGCCAATTTTCACCGAGAGAAGACGCATCCTTCTCATGAAAGGGATGGGGGTCCAACCCCCAGGGACGGCAGACCCTGGCGCATGACCAAGGTGGTCTCAGAGGCAGAGGAGGGGCTGCCTGTCCCCAAGCCGCCGCCTCTTCTGGCCCTTTCAGAAGCAGGAGCAGACTTTGAAGGGAGCCCCGAGCCGCTTGGCACCGGCTGCACCGGTAACCGCAGCGTGAGGATGACAGAGCTGCCCAGAAAAGCCTCAGCTGGGAGCAAAGAACCCCATGGGCGTGTGAGGAACCAGCGCATGGAAATTCCTCGCCCAAAGTAGTGAGTCAAATTGTAACGTACCCCGTTTAAATATTAATGGCTGAACTCTCCTACAGGGTTTGCCAATTTGCTTCCACACCACAGCTTTGTGACTCCGGGGGGAACGCCACAAAGCAGCAGCTCGCCAAACTCAAACAGGGACCTGGGCAAACGCCTTATTTAAGTGTGGAGGAAGCGGCATCTCCCCGACCTGCCCCGCATCTGACTTTGGAACATGTGCCCGTGCTTGGCGGCACGCGCTGCTGATCCTCTTCCACACACAGCTCACACGGCGCCTCCACACGCTCTCACGGCACGTGCACACCAACTTAACGTGTGACGGACTTCGCAGCAACTCACCTCTGTGTACGGCTGTTAAACCAAGGTGTGAGTGTTAACTACTGCCTTTGGAAAGGACGGCAGGAGCTACGGCCTTGGCGAGTAACTCTATCATCTTCCCTCCCACGGAGCTTCTCTTTTTCCAGAATCGCTCACAGTTCTGCTATAAACAGGACATTACTCACCAGCTCTGTATCCTGTGAGTGCATTTAATTAATGGAGACTTCAGTCGGGGTACCAGTCCCACAGGCAACGAACACTTTCAAATCCCTTTGAACTTCTGGCTAAGCCAGGCTGAGAGGTTCCTGCGTCCCTTCTCAGTGTACTACAGGCTTGTAAACAAAAATATTGTTTATTCCTCTGCCATTATTTCTAAACGAGTTCTAAGCAAACATGCAGCTGCTGGGAGGAGCAATCCCAGCGGCGGGGTGGCCCTGAGCGTCACCGTGCCCAGTGGCTCTGTGGGGACAAAGGTGGATAGCCGGGCAGGAGGGTGCCCAGCCATTGCCCACGTCCGATGTGGCAGCAGCCCCATGCTGCCGCTGCCCAGCTTAGGACACCGGTCAAGGCAATGGATGGCAACGTTCAGGACCGTAGTGGTGCTGGACTATCTCGCCATCCTCCTCCTCCCCACCGCCCCGACGAATGCTGTCTCTGGTCTTGCACAAGGGGTTAACCAGGGGCTCAAGAGAAGCATTTCAGATGATTAAGAACACAGCCAGTGATCACAGTCATTGTGAGGGCTTTTGAATGTGAGCGAGGCTGCAATTTTCAGAGCTCGAGCAGTGAGATATTTTTATAAATACATAAATCTTTTCAAGGAAAAACAAATATAGAGGAAAGAATGTAAACATTATTGTAAAATGCATAATAAAATGTCTGTTGTTTGTTAATTTTGCTCCTTATTATCCAGTCTATCTGCACCACCGTTGTTGAAACATTTGCCTTTTTTTTTTTAAACTCCCTTATTCATTTAAAAATAGTTTCCTGCATGTTATATGAATAAGCAAAACCTAAGGTCCTAAATCCAGGAGAACTTTGAAGTATGAAACCCATGGTCTATGGGAACTATGTTTTCATTAATCAAAGTAGATGTTTCTAAAGCCATCAGATTTATCATGACTGGATTTCATATGTGAAACCCAATATACACACAGACATACACTGCTTGTCCTTTTGGATTAGTTCTGACCTTTTACTCTCCTTTCTGAAGGATCTGCCTTTCCTCAGAGCAAGGCTGCCCTGTTTTACCACTGCATCAGCCAAAGGAGCCTTGACAAAGTGCGTTTTCAACTCTCCGCTTTCTGTGTCTGAGTAGAGTCTGGGTTAAGGTCAAAACATAAATGATTAAGTGTATTTATTAAACTCTGCCTTTGCCTTGAATGCTCCCTGTGACTCTGTTACATCCCATCGAAACTGCAGTTTCACACCAGCCTGCTGGTAATACACCTGGCCACCAAATGAGGGACCCGAGTGCCACTGCAGCCCCGACGCCGAGCCCCCGGCTGGCAAAAGCTGAAGAAGACCCCCAGAACCCGCAAGCATTGCCGAGGGCTCCTGCAGCCCTGGCCAAGCTCCTGGCTCCCCCAGAGGCGTGGAGGTTAGCGAAAGGACACGGGAGCGAGACAGGATGGTTTAAAAACTGGAGGCGGGATGTGACATCCATCCAAAGCAGGACTTAAAAGATAAAAAGCAAAAAATCTTGTGTTTGCTGTCATTGGGGAAATTTATGCCATGGTTTTGCAGTACCAGAAGTGCAGGACTTTGCCATCTTGCTTAGACGATCAAGATGCTGGGGGAGTGCGCAGGCTCTGCTGTGGGCACCGATGGGGAAGGCGCAGCTCAACTATAACCTAAGGAATACAGTGCACTGAAAAATAACGTATGAGTGCTTCGTACTCTTTTTGCAATACTGGACGCAATTTATTTAGCAAAACGAGATGGAAACTGCAGTAGAACTGGATGCTCTTATGATTTTAAAACAAAAATGCTCCCTCATAATAAAACTAATTTCCAAGGAAAAAATGGTGTTTTCCCCTTTCAACAGCAAGACTCTGGCATATTTTAACTCTTCACAGCTTTGCAGAATCAGAACGCCTGGAAAAAATCAGCAATGCCACGAGCAGCCTAAAGCCCCCTTAGAGGTTAACATTTCTTCACAATTAATCCTGACATAACGTAGAGTATCCAGAAGAACAGAGAACTGTGCACAAGTCGGGGTGGGGGCGCGTTACCAGGTATGATTCCACACAGCAAAAACTTCACCCGATGTTCTTTCAATCTCTAGGTCTGGAAATTTCATTAAAAAAGGATTCGCGAAAGATCTTCAGCACTTTTGAGTTTGTGAAGGTTGGAAATGTTTTCTTGTGGTATTCACATACTTATAATTCTCAGTCCTGGTTAAAATTAGAAAATCCAGTAACTTTTTTTTTCTCCCAGTAAAGTTTCCCACTCTCTGAAAATCTACGACTTAGTTAAGCTTACAGTAAGTCAATTATTGAGATTTTCAAGAACGCCTAGGAAATTTAAACACACAATGAATCCCACTAAATCTCAGTGGAGGCTTTTCTCGATGAGTCTGTATTTTGTTTTACTTCTCATCTGAATAAAAGCTGTGATTTTATGATGCTGAAGTCTTTGTATTGGCTTCACTGGCAAAAGCTGTGTAAGACGCAGGAAGGATACACCTGGTATTTCTGTGGCACTACATAACGATCCTTATTTGCTTATTTGTTTATACGCCAAGTAATTTCTGAACTCTTTGGAAGAGGTTTGCAGGCATACCCTGTCTGAGCGAGCTCACTTTGGGAGGCAGAAATATGCCAGTTCCACTGGAGGGACTTGAATAATATCAGTTCTCTTAAGAAAACAGCAGGATTTATCTTGCTTACTATCAATCTCGCGGCATGTCTAAAGGCACATATAGATATATATGTTCAAAGGACACATAATGGATTATAAAAGGCTCATATTTACCACAAAGATCTGACAACTCATTGGGGCTTTCTGGATAACTAAGATCTTATGTTACACTTTGAGACGCAAGTGTGGATTTGTCATATTGCTCGAGAATTAGTGGTAACTCTCTGAGCCAAGGAATTTAATTCTGATTGTTTCATTTGAATTAAAAAAATCGCAGTGTTGAAAAAACACTGGAACTGTGCTATACACTAATATTTCACTCAACTGTAATAGGAGACTCTGTCCTGTATAACAGAAACAGAGAGTGTAATGCTTGGAAAAGCCAAGTTCAGCGTGGGTACAAGGTGCCGCAGCTGAATGGTAGAGGACACCCGTCCTTAAACCCACTGCCAAGGAGGGGTGAAGGCTTCCCCGTCACAGACCCGCCTGGATGGAGCTGCCTGGCAGGGATGGATACGGTCCAGCACACCACCCTACACCCTGCCCGAGCATCCCCAACACCCTCCCACTCAGTGGATCCAGGCTGCCAGAGACAGAGACTCCTGCTGCGCTTGGGGCAATTTCTGCTGTAGAAGTGTTACGCACACAGAGAAACCCTCACAAACAAGGGGAGACACAGGGGCAGCTTCTCATTGGCCAGGAGAAAGCTTGCAGAAGAGAAGCTGTAGGAAAGCAGCTGAGCAACCTTCGAAGCTCCAGAAATGTGGAATTTGGTTTATATCACTAGCAACCAGTTAAGGATGAAACTGAAGTATTTTTTTGCGCTGAACGTTTCTCTGGTCTCATATCACCTTTTCCAGATGAAACATTTCACAACCCAGCCGACATATAAACAGAAATCAAAATATTTTCCTAAGGTGCATCACTAATCCTCTGACTTGTAATTTATTTGTCTTACCTCACTATGAGATAATGTACGCGTTGATTCCAAGCTACTGTCTAATAACCACTTGTACGCAGGATAAATAAATCTCACTTGCGAATACTAGGCACTCACTCCGTGATTGCGAAGAGCTGGCAGGGTGACCTCTATTTTCCTGCCGGCCACTGCCCAGCGTATCCCTGCCAACACCCCGGCTCCTGCCCTCGCCCGCTGCCCCACGCCCCTGCCCGCTGCTGCCAGCCCCAAGCTGCAAAGCCTCCCGCAGCGCTCGTAAGGACGAGGCACCTGCGGTTTGCAGCCGCTTTGTAGAAATTAGCACATTTGAGTCCGTTACAGCAGGGCTTTCCACATCAGCAATGCAACTCCTTGCCATCCACCTATGCTGTAACTGGCTTTTCCTTAGAGAATTACAGAGGAGCGAAGAAATCTTCAGTCTGAGGACAACCCAGTGCAATGCCACATCCTCCTAGAAGGTACAAAACCACAGACGGGTCCTCCAGAGCCACCGAGTCCTGCCCTGGCTGGACAGCAGGTCCCAGATACCTTTCCATCAGCTCTGAGCGTTTTGGAAATTGCTCACTCCAAATCTCTAGCTCCCTCCAAGAACAGTAGGAAAATATCTTTCTTTAAGGACTACAGAGAAATGTGAAATTTTATGTTTAGAAAACAATAAAAAAAATATCAAAAAACCTTAAACTTGTTTCCTTGTAAGCCTTCCAAGTCCGGGAAGATAAATTCTTTTGGCCCCATTCTGGATTCACTAAAAGCACGTGCCAAGTTGCAAGAGCTAGTTATCTGAACTCCAGCAAGGACTGGACCTACAAAGCACTGAAACCTCTGGTCCCAAGCCAGCTTAAGCATACACTTCATTTTAAGCATGCAAACAGCCACGGTGACTTCAGTGCTCGTGTGTACATATACATACATGCGGGAAGTTAAGTCTGTGCTGAAGTGTGCTGCTGGAGCGAGGCCAGAGCACCTGGTGACTCGCAGTACCACGGTCCGATCTCCTACCAAACCCTGTTCGAGGGAGGCATTTCACTCCAGCCAGGCAGGCTCTGGCAGGGACAGGCAGGACCCAGCTGGTCAGGAGCCAGCAGACCCGTCCTCGCTGTCTGAAGTTTTCCTCTGCACACACTGAGGAGGTTTTGCCCTTGTCACTTATATTATCCATCAGACATCTGGTGGCTGGATAAGGCAGAGCGACATTGCAAGGTGAGATGATGGAGTGAAAAAATTATTGCAAGTGGCACGTCCTAGCCTAAGGCTTTCGGTCATTTAACTCATCTCCCTCTCATCCTCGGCAAAGACTGTACTCAAAGGGCAGGAGATCTACCCCGCCACATGCCTCGTGTTTGCGCTTGGCAATTTGCAGCAACAACTCCAAAAGCAAACATGAGTTCAGCAAAGATGGCTCACCAGTTACGGCCAAAAGCAAAGCTTTCAGGGATAAGCAAGAACCACTCAACAAAAAGTCACGCAAGGACTTTTGCTGCTTTGAAATCACCACCATTTTTTTACCTGACAACGGCACTCGGACCTCCTGTTACAGAAATCACAAAAGCCGACTAGAAGGGTGCGCCGATCGGGCGATACTCTTACAGGGACAAATTAAATTTTTTCTTACTAACGTCCTTGTCTTGGACTTTCTCTGTCTTCTCTACTGCCTACAAGAACGCTCACTATGTCCAGGTTTTTCAGTAAAGGGTAGATGACCATTCGTGAACGGATGCTCAGCGAAACTCCTTGCCTTCACACAAATGAGGCACAGTGGAGATGCTGACCCAAGGGACCGCATCAGATCCCCCATCCCCTGCAGCATCCTTCTGCCCCGCCAGCTGCTGCCCGCAGGGAACTGCCTCACTGCTTCAGCTGTACACTTCCATTTGTATCATAGAGATAAATGGATCTCCCCAAAATCAGAAAAGGTCAGAAGTGGGTGCATCAAGCCAAACGAATGCAAAAAAAAAAAAAAAAAAAAAATCAAGAGGTAAGAGGAAAGTCTGATAATTCATGCTGTGCTTTATTGATGAATTTATGAAATGCAGCATGCTTCAACTCGGAAGCACAAGAACCAGATTTTTACAGTCAATTTTCTTTTTTCTTCCTTCAGTAAACCCCATTTTGGAGCACTGATGGCAAGGATGTGATTTGCTGTGATTTATGAAGCAATGCAACCTATAATGTAATTTAGGATTAACCATTCAACCAGAAGCCACTCAAAGCCCAAAGAGATCAGGCACAGAGAGAGGGATGAAGGAGAAGCTTCAGTGTCTGGACGTCCAAATCACGATGCCCCAGTTCCTTGCCTGATCCCACAGGCTCTGTCCCGGTCTGGCAGATTTCCCTGGATCCAGGAAGAACAGCCCCAGTTTTCCCAGCACCTTGGCCCCTTCCCAGCACATCTGGGATGATTGAAGTGGGTGTTTCTCCCCGCCTGCTTCCCCAGCAGGGCCTGATTCAGCCAGTCAGCTCTGCACACACTTTATAGCACCCTCTAAATACATTTTATAGCACCAACAGGCTTAAGCATCCAGCAAATGCGGGACCACTCACACCCGGAGACAAAGCTGCTCCATTACACTCAGCCCTGAGCCTGACTCTCCCTAGGGACCCCGGCATCTAAAACCAGGTACCGCGACCTCCTGGGCTGCAACACCTAAATCCTCCTGTGAAACTTGCTGTAGCCCATGGGAATAGTTTGATGATTGTAACCACACTGCTTGCCAAGGCAAGAGGGATTCCGAGAGCTGCAGACTACCATTCTTGTGGACAATAAATACTCCACTTAAATGATAGCTTGTAGATATCTGAAAGGATAAACCTGCTACTAATGACTACGAATCAAAAGAGAATTTTCCCATTTTTAAGCCAGAAAGCTAACAAAAATCTTCAGTGTGTTATAAACAAGTATCTGTCACTATAAACTAAGTTCAGCATGTAAAAATCCGAAGATGGAGTTTATTGTCTTTAATGGCTGAGAAATGACAAGTGTGTTTGCTTGAAAAGGAATTTAGCAAGATGTAGTTCAGTACAAGAACCAAAATCCGTCTTAAAAAAAATAAAATCACTGCTGACAGTTTTACAGTAGAATTAAGCCGCTGTGAACTCTCAGAAGTGGGGCTAATCACAGGTTTCTGGGGAATTTAATATGAAAAAGAAACCTGATTATTAGGGAGAATGCTACACCCAGGTATAAGTGGATCCTACACCTTTTCCAGTCTAAAATGATGAGCGAAAGTACCGACGTTTTGCAGAGCTTTCTGCTGAGCCGCTTCCCTTTTGTCAGTGGCGTGATGATCTGCGAGCCCATCAGAGCAACTGCTGTCTCAACCTTGCGTCCCAGTGATCTTCCCACCAGCCTAAAGCCACCTACAAGTGGGCTTGGCACAATGTGCTGGGAGGGAAAACTTGCTTTTAAACCAGAGAGAAGTGAATCCAAAGAGGTGAGAAAGCCGGTGTCGGGTATTGGCTAATGAAGCTCTGAGAGGGATGTGCCAGGTCCTGATGACGTGGCTCTGTAAATACCAGTGGAAGTATTTCCCACAGTGGGCAGGCTCGAAGGTGGAAGCTGTCCAAGGGGAATCTCTCAAAAACCCTGGACAGCAGCGAAAAGTGTGACAAAAAAACGTGCCAAATGTTTGAGTGCTCCGCTGAAAGATCAAGGTGAAGGGAGCCTCTGCACTGGAAGCCTTGGAACAAAGACAGACTCTTCTGGAACAGAGCGTGTAACTGTTCAAACATCAACCCATCATTTCAATTGTGAACTGAAGAAACAACAATAATAATTTTACAAAGAGAGAAGAAGAAGTAAAGGAGGAGAAATGAAGTAAAATCTTTTGCCAGTTCCAGCTACACTGACCTCCCTATCTGCAGATTAATTTAAATCAAGGAAAGAACAAACAAGTGGGACATGAGATGAAGTAAAGAAAGTATTTCCAAGTACAGTAAGTGACCAGACTGGAAGCGTTCCCTGGGAGAAGCAACTTTTCCTAAGTGCACAAGTATTACCTTTGATATATTAAAAGGTCAACAGAGGTACGAGCAGTTTCATACAGGGAGAATAGATTCAAAAGGTATGTTAGAGCACGTTCAAAGCGCCGAGGGAAACGCTGCTGCAGCTCTGGTGTCTATCAAGCCATGTTTATTGATGTTCTTGCTAGCTGAGGCAACGTTTGGGAACATGGATCATAACACCGTTTTTATACCCTATAAAAGTACACGGCGAAGTGATGAGAAATGGGGATTGTTGAGTTGTGCCAGGCAAGTTCATTATAAAGGAGGAGTGTACTTTCCGTGAGGCTTTTTACAACGCAGAGAGTAATTCTTTTCTTGCTGTGAAAAAAATTGGGAACCTTCCAAAGCATGTGTTTCACAAATCTCCCAAAAGTAGAAAACAAAGATTCCAAGAGAAGATGTGTAGGAGGTGCAGCGTGAGAATAGAAGTTCAGGATGAGCTTCCTGCATGTCCTGGGTTGGGGACAGGTGGGGCAAGGACCAGCCCAGGACCTCTGCCAGCACTCTTGCAGCCTTTGCACGGGCTCCCTCCCCAAGCCGTTTGCTACATAACTGATCTTAGAACATGATCTGGGGCTGCACGGGAAGCTGGTTATCCTCCCTGCAGGAGGCAAAAATAGAGATGTTTAAGACCACCTGCATTTTCTGCTTAGTGGAGCAGAGAACTGCCTTCTCATTCCAAGGTGGAGAATTAGCATCTTAGCACCTTGTTTCTCCAAGACATTTGACCTTTGCAGCTCTACAAACTAAGACACTGGCTAATTTTCATCTAGCTGGACACCGTTTGGAAACTGCTGAGGAAGTGGGATATGTTGGAGGTGTTCTGGTGAAATATTTAAACTGGAGAGTTGCCACTGAGCTGAAGGCACCTTCTGCCCAGAGCCCCATAAGCCCTGCTAGGGTGCAGCGCAAAGAAGACCTGAAGATGATAAAGACCTTCAAGCGCATAATCCAATCTTTTTCACATCACCTTCGAAAGTTAGCCCCAAATCCACGTCCATATCTAAACATGTTAGCTTGTCAGGCTGGACAACGGAAGGAGGTTACATCAGGCAGATGCAAATAAGGCTACAAGGAATTTTCTCCTGAAATTGTTTCCAACACACTCTGAATACTGTGTAAACCAGAGCGAATGGAGATCATAAACTAACGCTCCAGCTCGATGTCTTAGTCTTGTTGATACCACTCTGACCAGCCCAGTAAAATCATTTATCCATCTTAAGCCTTAGTTTCTCCACCTGTGTAATAGGCAAGAGACAATATTGCTTCTTGGCTTCCAAACAGAAGTATCTGGGAATGCTCTGAGGCCTCGGTAGCAAGTTAGTGCATATCGCTGCTCACAAGAGACCCCCTGTAGGTAACAAAATGACTGTGGAACACCTTGAAAATCCAAACCAGATGAGCCCTGTGCCCATCTGCATCAAAAAGCTGCCATTTTTCAAACCATCCTGTTGTTAGGTCAGAAAGCCTGCGAGGTCCTAACTGCTGCGGGCTGTAGGATCAAAAGTTTCAGGCAGGTTTAGAGAACCCATCCTAACACTCACAGCAGTGAAGGTAAACAGCCAAAGCTGAACTGGAGATCTCACTGTTTGGAAAGAATGAGAATCATCTCCATGCTGAGAGCAGGCGCAAGGCCAATATACCATTTAAGACCCATTTTCAGGGCTTCGTAAGACTTAAGTGGTGCATGACCTTGGGCTAGCCTTTGGCACGGGAGGGGATTTTACCCTCCATAAACTAACAAGACCCCGTAGTGCAAACTTCTGCAGGACCTTTGACAGGATGTCAGCTACAGACACATAATAATCCACAGACTTGCAACCCCCGAGTCCACCTACCCCTCTCATATAAATAATAGGTCCAAGATAAAGGAAGTGGAAATTAGACGCTTGTGGTGAATTGCAGAGAGCCAAAGACCTTATAAGATACCCAGTACTTACATCTACACTTAATTAGGAGTGAAACTGCAGACACGAGACCTCAACATGTGGTATTCACATGTGGGCTCAAAAATACTGTCAAAACCAGTTTTCTTATGGTTAAAACGTTGAGGATATGATGCAGAGGGAAAGTCTGGAGATGCCTGATCGACAACACCAGCACACACTGTGCCCTACCAGCTCAAACACCGCGGCTGCTCCAGTGCTGTTTGTGCAGATGCCAAGTTTTGCCCTTGCACCCCATGTGAGCCAGACGACTACAAGAGAGGTCCCGAGTTGTCTGCTGTACGTACTGATTGAGCAGTTAAAACTAAACAAGACGAAATCTGAAATTCAGATGTTAGTGTCAAAACTAATAGGAAACAGGATGCAGCTATAATGCAAACACAGTGGTCCAAATCCTGGTCCTAGTTACAACCCAGCAAGCCCAGTATGAGTGCAGGGAAGGTGCATTCTGGTGCACATTAATGAAGAATTTTGTCTCGTAGACTTAAAAATAAACTTGTAACTTTTTTTGACCCTACATAAAATCCCAACAAGGTTTTCTCCAGGAATAGATACAGACAAAATTCGTTGTTATCCTGATTATTACTTCACTTCAGAGACGCCTACGACAGAGTTGGGGGTCTACTGGTGAAATCCCGGTTTCACCAAAACCCACAGGAGTTTTGCCAAGGAATTCAGCGAATCCAGAGTTTCCCCCCCAAATCTTTAAAGGAATATAATTTTCTGAAAAGAAATACATTAAAACACAAACAAATACTTTTCCACAGGTATTTTAAACAGGTTTTAAAGATGGTATCTAACTTCATTAAGAGTGCAAATACGTGGATGCCATCTTCACGTTGCATATAACCAATTCATCATGACTCTCATTTCTACAACACTGTAGTGAGACGGACCAGCTCTCTGCAAACAAAACCAGAGACATCTGCAAATCGGATTTAAAATCTTTTTTTTTTTAAAAAAAACCAAAATGATTAAAAGTTGAAGAAACACTTCCAGATGGAAGAATCTTACCCCAACAGGTCACCACAAAGACACTTCAAACACAATAAAACAGGAAGTGCTAAAAAAAGCATAGCAGCTCACAAAACCCCCACAACCTTTTCCACAGCAAAAAAAAATACGTCACCCTGGGTAGAAAAGCCATTTGGCAGTGTAGTGTGTCTCTAATCTGCTCAATTTGCTTATTATAGTAAAGGGTTAGAGGAATTTTCAAGCAGTGGCCAAAAATACGACAATGATATCCTCCCCTCGAAAAGTAAACTTACTTGAAGTGAATTAACTTCTTCAATATTTCAAAACTGAAAGTACCCCCACCAAAACAAGAGAAAAAAAGGCTTCTCTCCATGAAGGACGGTTTAACTGCTCAACTCCAGGACCAGCAATCGTTTGTCCGTGCTGGGCTGGGACAGGCACCCGCTCTGTGCCCCGAGGCAGCCCGGCGGCACTTGCAGGGGCTGAGGAGCAAACACCCAGCTGAGCTTTTTATGTGCCTCTTATTGGGCTGTAGAAGGAGAAATGTACTTCGAGGGACCATGGACATAAAACATCCCGGTGCTCCTCGGCCCTAACAGCTGGGAGCGGAGCACCCGAGAGCAGAGCACGGAGGCACTGCTGGCACCAAACTCAGGATTACCTGGCGTCAGAAACAAATTGATTTTGAGCCTATCGATTGAGAGCCTTTAAAAACCAAGATAATAGTTAGAGGACATGGATAAAACCCAGAAAAACACTTCTCAAGACACACGGTCCTTTTGTGCCTACGCTAACACAAACGAGGCACCAGGTGATTTTAGTTAACGGTTCTCCTGATGTTCTCAACTCTACTGACTCCAGTATTCGGTCACGTTAAACCTGGTAATTTATAAAAACGTTATGTCAATTTTCCGGATTATCTACAATTAGAAAACTGTGCATGCGACCAGCTTGCACCCGCCCGTGGCACGGTTGGGCACAGCACCGAACCGGGGGGAAAGCCAGCAGCATCTCTCCTGGCTGCCGGCATGACAGAGATGCCTGCGGGAGGCAAAAAAGATAAAAAGAGAAAAATTCGAGGAAATCAAGGCTGTCTCTGCTCTTGATATTTCACATTCATGAGTTAAAGACAGAAAGGTGCAAAAAGCTTTATAGTATTTGTGAGTGAAATTAAAACTTTAGAAGAAACTTATAGCGAACAGTAATGTATGCAATGACATCTGGGACTGTAATCAGCAAACTGCTTTCAAGAGCTGCCAAAGCAAACAGCCAAATAACAAATCCACTTTACAGATCATCAATCTGGTCGGGCACTTGCCAAGGTAAATAGTACAAGGCTGAAGTTTGCTTTGCAAACCAGTGAGCTGGGAGTTTAGCAAGGCCTGCTTCCAGGACAGCGATGCTGGGGCAGGGTCCTCGCAGGGCTGGCGGCAGAGAAGAGTTCAACAACCCGATATTCAGCCAGCGATTTGGGGTGCGTGGAAAGATGAAATATAACCAACATTAGGGGTTAAAAAACATAGAAGAGATTCAGGTTATGCTCATAACTCATTTCATGATGACGACTATTAACACTGGTACAACTCAAACACAAACCCTCAGATAAAGCAGAGTTTACTGAAACGCTGTTTTGCCGATTGGGCAACATCTCATGGGAACTCCAAACCTAAGACCAAAAAAAATTAGTAGGAAATGAACCTTCTTTTATTTTCAAATGAGATAAAATCTGGCTCCAACTACCATATTTTACATTTTAGGGAAGAGGATATAAAACATCAAACAGTGATTTTTTTTTCATTATGAATGCAAGAAAGATAATTTATGGCGGCTGCAAAACATTTATTTAAGAAGTAAAGCCTTTATGTTCTGTATACGATTTATAGGGTTGTAAAAAAAAGAAGTGAAACAACTGCAGCCATAACATGTGCATTTATGAATAATAATTGTAAGTCCATTTTGTTAAATAAAACTTCTGCTTCAGAGTTCATTCCTCAGTTGATTGGGAAATCCTTGAATGCAACCTCAGATTTGTTTCATGTTACACTCTTGACTAAAAAGAAAAAGGGAGTTCAAGACAAAATTGCCCGGCAGTGTATGTCAAGAACTGATCAGAATAACAGCACGATGCACGTGTAATTCTTTTTCAGTCACCGAGGGACAATATTCCTGGTGGAAGTTGCCTCAGCTCTGACTGCAAGTACAAATAGTTGATTTTTGCTGCAGTCAGGCGGGCGTGTTGCGACACAGAGAGAGAGAGGAGCCTCCAGCCGGGCCACGCTGCACACGGCTTGTCATTCCCTCACCTCGGAGCTAGGCAGAAAC
>NW_010405246.1:88526-89563 GCF_000710305.1 Buceros rhinoceros silvestris | reverse complement strand
TCTTTCCCTTATGGCAACCCAAACCGCATTGCTTAAGTGCTGTGTTGATAAACATAAAGCAAATGTGATGAAATTGGCCCAATATTAACTGCAGGAAAGGTGACTCTTAGCGCAGCTGTAACATGACGTGGAGGCACAGGCTGGGGCTACACAGGCATGTGGGCGATTAAATGCACAGTTACACCCCCCCCGCCCTTTTTTTCTTTTGCATGAATTTGTCACGTATCCTGGGGATCAACACGCAGCAGCACTCCGCACCCCGAAAGCGCGCAGGCGATACGTCGTTTCAGGATCCTGCAGTGGGGTTCCCTCCAACCACAGTCAGGCTCCACACCCGAAGGACCAGCAGTCCCTGCTCCACACCTTACGGTCTGATCCCTGTCACCTGGTTTTTGGTTAGGGTAAGTGCCTCAAACAGTTACTCTAAGATTTTAGCTAATCAAACCATGATGGAGCATGGGAACAATTTAGAGCTGTAGTTGGAAATAAGTAAATGGATCCCCCACAGGCACAAAAAAATGTTGATGACGACTCTTTCACGCTAATCAAGAGGTCCTGTATTCGTAACGAGACGAGTCTCACGAATGTCCGTACAGTGGGGCCAAGTTCCCAGCGGGTGTTTGCGGCACACCCTGCTTTGAAGAGCTTGGTCCTCCGCTCCGAGACAGCAGTTCTCTCTTTTTATCCCCCAGACTCTGAAGAGCATGCTGCCTTCTGCATGAGCAAACGCCGCTTTTCCGCACCGTCTGCCGCGATGCCGACCCCCTGCCCCAGCACGTGCAGCTCTGTCCGGTGGCCACTGACCAGCCAGCCACCTCCACCCCTT
Source organism: Buceros rhinoceros silvestris (assembly GCF_000710305.1). NCBI lineage: Eukaryota > Metazoa > Chordata > Aves > Bucerotiformes > Bucerotidae > Buceros > Buceros rhinoceros. Next base: position 88,737 of record NW_010405246.1, on the reverse strand, counting down.
CCTTACGCTCCAACTCCAAGCAGCTAACGCTGACCCTCAGCTTCCCTCACTAGATGCTGGGTTTTACTCATGTGGATATTTTCTATTTTTGGGAAGTTTTCCCTTCTGCTTCTGTTACACTGAAAAACCCCGGCATCTGGTATCACAATACAAACAGATACGGCTAACCCAAAAGCTGAACTTTCAGAGGCTTTGGAAGGATCCCCCCTCC
>NW_010405246.1:86258-88443 GCF_000710305.1 Buceros rhinoceros silvestris | reverse complement strand
TTGGCAGGATCCCCGATCCGCGCTGCGAGGAGCTGCCGGTGGCCAAATACACTGATAAAAAGGATGTGTAACTCCTCAACACTATCCATGATGGAAACAACTGCAGCTCTCACTGGAGGTCAGGACGCACACGAAAACAAGCCTACATGTGTAGCAGATTACAACAAACACATGGCCAAGATGGACTCGACAGATCAAATGTTGGAATCGAATGATGACACATGGAGAAGTGGAGTTTAGCAGGGGAAAAAAGCAACTCAGAGCCCATATGTTCAATTAGCAAGATACAAAGCTTTTGTTGTATACCAAAAATAGCAAATAAAAGTCTGTTGTCATTTTTGGATATCCAGATGTGTTTCATTTCCAGCTTCACATCTGAACGTGTGGACCTGCCTGAAGATGAAAGAGAGGAAAGTGTGGCAATGGCTGAAGGGTATAATTACATCAAAACTCTTCCTTCCACACAATGGGCGATTACTCTCCCCCGCACCTTACGCAGCTCAGCCTGCCCAGGGCCAGCTGCTCGGCCTTCAGAGAGCTTTTACCTACTTTCCAGAGCTGAGACAGCACCTTAGCTGAGACGTTACCTTGTGAACGGGATTCCTTCTCACGCTGACAGTCCTATGGGCTGCCTCTCCCACGTGCCATCAGCTCGGTATCCTTGGCTCCCACAGTGATGAAATATCCCTGCAGGAGCCACGGGCTACGAGTGGAAATTCTCAGTGACCAATTAAGAAAAGTCTCCGTCTTGATGGTCACTTTGAAACATTCCACCTTTCCAGAGAATTGTCAGAGGATCAGGATTTACACCCCCTGAACAGACTCACAAAGGGCAGAAGCGAATGCCAAGTCACGAGCATAACAACAGCTACCTGGCCAGAGACCGTATAAAGAAAACACCAGTCTATAACCAATAAACACAAGTTACTTAGGTAGCACTCAAACAAAACCAGATGGTCTCATCTACGGGAGGTTTCCCTTTTCTTTTCTCATTTTTTCCCCTCACTGTTGAATTTAAATTATGTTCAAACAAGGAACGTTTGCCAATGATGTGACTTCCCAGACGAGGCTGTAGATGTGCTACCCTGGTCCAACGCACTGTCTAATTAAGGCAGGAGTTTATTCAACCAGCCTTCAGAGAAGGCGAGATGAAGCTGTGAATACCACTGACAGTGGGGTAGCACATACCTTCCGCAGAGCACTTAGCTGGAACTTACCCTGGTGGTCACCAGTACCATCTCCAAGCCCTCACCTCCCAAGCAGCAATGTGTTTATGCTCCAGGCATGGCTGTAGGGCAGTATTATTATCTCTCATTCATAAATGGAAAAAGTGAAAGACGCAGAGATTAAGTTACATGCCCAGGATCACCCAAGAAGCTTGTGGCTGAGCTGGGATTAGACCTTCGAGCTCTCCAGTCCTTGCCCAGCTCTCAACCACACCACCATCCTTCCTGAATGCTTTTATGTAGTTATATTTATCTTTATGTAGGGTCATCTTGGCTCCCATTATGAAAAGCACATATGGTTTCCAGTCCTCAAATTGCCTGGGTAAGGGTTAAATATTCAAATATAATGTTATTCCTGGCATTTATGTAAGTTTCTCAGTGCCGATTCCAAAATCTCATGGCTTTTTTGGAGCTGCTGCTCTCTATCACCGAAAGTTATAAACGGGCTTATCAATTCCATGTCTGTGAATTGATAAAAACAAAGTACTTTATCCAAAGGATTAAAATTAGGCTAAATGATGAGAAAGGGCTAGGCATTTGCACTTGCCAATGTTCTAATACGAATTTTACGATTATGTAACTGGTATCAGCAGAATTACAGGGAGAAGGAAAGCCAGCGAATGCTGCTGCAATAACCTCTGCGTGCCCAGCCTCACCCTGTGAGCTCACACTCCTTGTGAGTGTTCAAGTGCCTTTACCATAAATTCTCAAATCCTAAGACCCTTCTGGATCGCAGCGAACAGCTGTTGCACACAAAAGGTTAATCAAAAAAGAAATGATGCTAATAACCACCAAAGGTAAACGACCACCTCTTACCACCACAATCTCACTGCTGCAAAAATTACCAGTCAAAGAAATCCAAACGGCAAAGCCACTCATACCCATCTGTACTCAGGGGTCTCTTCTGGGCAGTGCCTCCACCTGGGTGTGTGGTTAAGCACTTTATTCCTGATTCAGCT
>NW_010405246.1:84674-86178 GCF_000710305.1 Buceros rhinoceros silvestris | reverse complement strand
GAATGCCACACTTGGTCTCACAGTCCCTCTGGGTGCACCCTGACCATCTGAGTAACCACACTGTGATCCCAAGTGAGGGGCAGTCAGCTCTCCCCCTCGTGCTGGGGGTGCAGCAGACAGGTACGCTGGCCAAGACATGATGACCGTGTAGACAGTTGGTTTTATTCTCTGGCATGCATCTGAGCAACTATTTTGGCATGTTGTACTGCTGTGTGTAAAGACCAGAAAGAAGAAGAAAAAGATTTTCTATCAGTGTCCACATTTTAGGTTAGTAATGATTGATGGACTCGATGTGTATATCTGATTTTTGTTCCCACTCTGTGTAATGTATAAAGGAATAAAAGGAGTGAGTAATACATCTTGCTCCCAGAAAGCAGCAGACAAGCAGACCCACGCTGGGGCATTACTGCCAGCACTGTACACTGGAGTTGTAGGACTCACCCAACAAGCGCCAAGGGACAGGAGCTCCCTGTATCACCCAAGCAGCCACAGTGAACCTCCAAGTCCCTGCTGCTTCCTCACCGAATACCAAACTGCGGCCCTGGGGAGGTTTCGTTACATGTCATCATGCTTTTCAGCTCCTTTAGAAAGGATGTGGAACGGTATCTGCATGCATTGTTCGGAGGGTACTGATAACCACACCACATATGAAGGAAAGCTCAGTGTTTCCACCTAATCTGTACCATGTGCGGGTCTAAGATACCATGCTGTTCCTGCAAATGTTCACTTAATTATTTTTAAATGCATCAGCCACAAGATCCATCCAGCCAAAACACGAAGAACACATTCCACACACCAAAGGCAGTTGGATAAAAAACCCTTCCTGTGCCCATTAAACACTGTGTCAGACACTCACCAAGCACCACACTTTTTAATGATCTGCCTGTTTGCTCCATCATTTCTAAAATTCTAGATACATTTGAAGTAAACAGCTTAGAACAGCATTTGCTCTCATTGCTGTGTGGTGCAGAACCCTGGCAGACTGAATTTCCTCGTAGAGTGAACTATTCTGAGGTTCCTTGAAATCTTGACTCCTCTGTTCCAGCACTAACACCAGTGTTACTCTGGTGAAACCAAGCTGCTGTTGGGAACAAAAAAAATCAGTGTGATTTACTTAATAACCTAAAAGCCACGTCCCCAGTTCAGCAGAGGTCCAGGAACTGATTGCAACCATGCCAGATGCCTTGCTGAGCTGACGTCTTCTCCAACATCACAGGTTGCCCAGAGAGGCTGAAGAAGCCCCATCCCTGGAGACATTCCAGGTCAGATTGGACGGGCTCTGAGCAACCCGATCTAGTTGAGGACATCCCTGCTCACTGCAGGGGGTTGGACTAGATGAGCTTTAAAGGTGCCTTCCAACCCAAACCATTTGATGATTCTATGATTTTGCGATTCTGTGGTAACTCGTGGGGGTGTGAGCTCCTACCCAGCACCCCAGGAAGTGCCAGCAGCGCCCGCTCGGCTGTTTGCCTGCCTGGATCGTCAAATCAACCCCCTGCAAAGC
>NW_010405246.1:82432-84522 GCF_000710305.1 Buceros rhinoceros silvestris | reverse complement strand
CTGCAGGAAGAGCAGCGCTGGTGCCAAAGTCGTTTGAAAGACTGGCGCTGCCATGTACTTCCCAGCTCCATCTCTTGTCCCTCACCGCCATTCCTCTGCTACAACACGCTGCACGCTCCACTCTGCTCGTACGAAACGTGCTCCACTTGATCACCGAAACAATGCAAGAGAGCGGAGAGAAGAAACCCCAAACCCCCAAACTTGCAGCAGCAGAGCTGAGGGGAACTGAACCGTGGGGCTGGGAGGAGAAGGCAGGGTCAGGTTAGGGATGGGAGCCTCTTAAACTGGCTTTGCAGCGGGATAAGATGCTCATGTAACTACACCCTTATTAGTGTTATTTTTTTAAAGCTGGATCATTTCACAGATCTGCTTTAAAAACATGTCATAAATGAGATCTGCCACAACGGAACAGGAATACGTGCCTACAGCTGGAGCCTGGATGGAGCTGGGCTAATTTAGGCCAGATGAAGACCTGAGCCTGGATTACCCCACACTTTGCTCCATCAGTCTGAAAGGGGCAAAAAGTCCTCATTGCCCGGGCACCATTCTTCCCTCAGATATAACCCCTGTCTAGAAGATCAATTCTCCTGATACTAATGATCAAAACAAAAACTTAAACAAACCCCACCAAAGCTATCATTTTAATTTCTCATTTCAAACCTGTTGGAAAATCTCAAAATCTTGCCCCAAAATAGGAAGTCTATTCCTCAGCTGATTTTAAAGATCTGTTTATTTACTAACTCTACTACCACTGCAGCTGCTCTTTTAAAAAACAAACCCTGGGGTATTTCCTGCCATTTGGTCCCTGCCAGGAAGACACCTGTATTTCTCAGCCATCCTCTGTGCAGGTTGTGATGCTCCTGCAGGAGAAAGGCGGTAACTACATAAAGGGATTACTTGGCACTCTTTAACAGGGTGGCAGAAGAGCCCTTCAGCTTTTCAAACCCCTAAACGCTTGAGAAGTACCAGCAGTACTGCAGAGAGGAGCAGGCCTGGCATCCCGGCACCCACGGCTTCCAACCGACAACCAGTCAGCAAGGCGGCGGTAACGGCGGCTGGGGCGGTGATGCCGCTGTTGGCTGCGCCACATGAACACTGACACGTGGCCCACGGCACTGCTGCCCTGGGAGAAGACCGGTCCTTTCCCACGTACAGACCCTTGCAGAAGAGGAAGAGAAGAAAAGTAACACACACACGTAGACTGCCTTGGAAGAGCCTGTGTATTTTCTCTCTGGAAGAGGCACAACCGCAGCTCCTGCCTCTGCTACAGCATCTGAAGAGCAGCCTCGGGCAGGTCACTTCATCTAGAAGCTGTTTTACAGCTGTCTCAGCTGTACAGACAGTTAATATCTCCTCACACTGAAACGCATAATTCACTAATGCCTATAAAACAGTTGGTGCTTTCCACATGCAAGTGTTAGGAGGAGGCGGGGTGTTGCAGCTCTTTCAAGGAAATGTTCTGCGGCAATTACATTGTGAGAGACACCCTGGCTTTGCCAAATGACAGTATTAGGAAAGTATGTAGGCAAAAGCCAGAAGAGAAAACCTTTGTAATTATAATTTTGGCACTTAAGCAATGATTCATATTTACAAGTCCCTGTGCAAGCTGCTCATGCTCCTGCCGATGGATGCACGCAGCTTGGGCTGCCGGCTCGGGCTGAGGCTCGCACGGCACTGGCACTCTCGTCAGTTATCCTACGGGTACGTGAGATGTTCCTCCTATTTCACAGGACGAGGAAAGAGAGATAGAGAGGGCAGAAGAAGTCCTGCCACTCCTGCAGGAGAGCAGAATAAGCAGGTGATGGAGTCAGGGGTCGGGCAGGGCTCCCTGCTCCAGGGCTGCCTGGCAGGACTCCCCTTGCTCACGTGTCCTTCCCCAGCAACGTGAAAACGGGTCCTTAAATATTTACTAGCCTTGTTTTTTCTGACCTTCTTGTTCATACCCTGGTAGCCGTTGATCTAATTAATGCTTACCGTGTTTTTAAAGACATTCTCATATTTATAGGTGTCACGGTGTTTCTAAGGGATAGAGCGGGCTTCCACTGGAAGACTCCCATCAGCTGCGATGGCAAGCAGCACCGTTCCCGCAG
>NW_010405246.1:81701-82321 GCF_000710305.1 Buceros rhinoceros silvestris | reverse complement strand
ATGTGACCAGAGAGGAGAGCCTGAATCGCAGATGACATCTCTGCGACCCGCCTGGGACACTGGCGGGCAGTGGCACGACCTCCCCTGCCTTCACCCACCACGGCGTCAAGTTTTACTGCTTTACAACATATGCGTTTTTGACACGTTCTGCATAAATAATTTATTAGGGAGACAGATTAAAGTTACAAGGCATTAAATCTTGCACTTTCAGCTTCACAGAGGTTTTCACTGCTGCTGGGCCTAGGGCTTGTTTTGAGTAGCCCGGAGGGGGAAAAATCCACAGCGCTCCCATGATATATGTTAAAGTAAGCTGCTTTTTATTTCGAGTTTGGAAAAAGTTAAGTAAAGCAAACCCTCCGATCTAAGCTATAGGATTGAAGGAACAGGTTGCAAGGAGAGAAGGAAATTCAATTGTATCCACATGAATGACTTAGTTTTGGTTTCTAAACCCATATCTGATTAACAGAAGACTTCCATTTTCATCTAGTGACTATATTGAATATAAACTGACATCAGTCACAGAGGAAAACCCCAATAATTACTGTTTCTATCAGCTGAAGCCATCACTTCCACACCATTTGGCAGAGACCTTTTCAGGACATCCACGTAATTTGGCATTT
>NW_010405246.1:75679-81554 GCF_000710305.1 Buceros rhinoceros silvestris | reverse complement strand
GCGGGGAGCCTCCCTCGGCCACGCTGCTCGACGCTGAGCTGCTGCAGCAGCCCTGTGGATCCCTCTGCTCACGTGAAGAGACGAAGGCTTGAATGCCTTTAAATCACCAAGCATCAATATATTGTAGTACCAGCACAAAACTCTGGCCAGACTCTTCCAAAGCCACTTCTTTTATTTTCCCCAGGCTTCCTCTCTGGAGCAGCTTGCTGCACCCAGTGACCTCCCTGTACTCGGAGTCAGGTAGAGGATTTTTGGTCCAAGTTCAGACTCAGGACACAATGGTCTGACTGATACAAAATGTAAGCACTCGTCACCAAAGCCATCCTTTGGGAAACTGTTTCGACACTCTGCTTTTGTGCTTAGTAAGATCCTTTTCAGAACTATTGTTATCTGTGAAAAATCAGAATATGGAGCTACACTTCTCAGAAACACTTGAAAAACCGAAACCCGTAATAGATCAAAACATCACTAACATAAATGAATTCTAAGAAACAATTATACAGGGGGAGGGGGAGCTGAAAATTTCTAAATTACTTTGATAACTTCCAAACAAGACGCTCAGGAGCTGGATTTCTCACAGGGACCATTTTGCTGAGCTTCACCACATGACCCGAGCAGCAGGGGAACGACAATGGAAAATCATCAGCTTCTGGTGGTTCTTCCGCAATTCACGAAAATTAAGTTAAAGTCTCAATCCGCTTAACAAAAGCATCCAAAATACCAACCAACCCAAACCCAACCAAGCCACATAACACTCTTCAATTCTGCATTCCACTGCTTTTCACAGTTGTCATTAGATGGCACTTTTGTTTGTGATCTAACCCAAACCAGAACAGCTATGCAGAAATAGGATTTGGGGCTATTTCTCCCTCCTAAAAATGGTCCCTGCAAACATGGCTGAGAGGTGGGACGGACCCCCCTACCTGCTCCCTGCACAAAGCCATCCTGTGCACAACGCTATCAACGCAGCGCTCTTCCACGAACTCCAAATCCACTCATTTAATAAAACTACTCGAGCCATCTGACATTTATTATGCTTAAGCAACGTAAAACGGAAAAGAAACATTGATGAGCAGAAACAACTCACTTTTATTACCAAAGTTCTGAAATCCTTCTTTTCCCCCCTCACTTCTCCCTTCTCTTTGCTAATAACGGTGCCTCCCTGCTTCACCTTGCCGGCTGCAATACTGCAGGAAATCCCCCAAAGAACCGCTAATGTGGATTGCAGCTGGGCAGTTTAAAGCCCAACAAGCCTTTTATTTCAGGGCTTCAGGCTGGACTCGGCGTTCCCGTGTCCCACTGCAAACACTCTCCTGCTCCCTCTGAGCGTGCGTCGTTCGTGGAATGAAGGCAAAGAGCGAAACGGGCCGCTCCGGAAAATCCTGACGCACCAAGGTGATGCTGCAGGATGTTCAATCTCGCTCGTCAGGGTGATCCTGTTCCAAATTTGGAAGGCTGGTGGGCGCGGGCCGGCGAGCAGCGGAGCTGTGTCTTTAAGAGTGCAACTCTTTGCCTGTGCCCATATATCACTGCTCCATGCTGCGGTGGCTTTTCTGCCTGCTGCTCAAATTTGTCCAATTAGACACGGCCCCACAGGGTGGAATTCAGTGTGAAATGTGTCTACTGATGTCTGCAAATTAACCAATGCAGACATGCTGCTTTAAGTGACTGTAAGTGACAGGCAGAGCAGTGCCTGCCCAGGACAAAAGCAGGAGGACTGGCTGTCTAAAAGCCCGGATCAGCCTGTTAAGGGATTCCCAGACTCAGCTAGGTAAAGTGTGTGAGCCGCCGCGGCACTTCGCACCTCAAGCTGTGCTGTCTCACACCACTGACCCCTCCATGGCGACATAAGTCTCAAGAAGAAGCCAGGATTATCTGTCTAAGAGTCTTACATGTGTCATGTAAGGTCAGGTGCCAACTGCAACGTAAATTACTAGTTAAGAGTATTGGTAGCTAGACAGATGCTGGGAGCCTCAATTAGAAAGAAAAGTCAGATTATAAGTAATTAAGAGATACAAAAAATGCTTCAGGGGGTAAATACCTAAACTGCCTCTAGCAGGTTTTGTTTTTTTTTTTAATAAAGCATGCATTCCTGAGCTCTCCCTGATTCTGCCTGAAACATCTCTGCAGACTCTGAAGCTGGTCTCCAAGCAGACAAAAACCACCGGCATGCTGCTGTCTGAAGGACCGAAAGGGGGACTGTGGAAGCAGGATGCCTTTACCGGGCAGAGGGCAACCCAAGCCCTAATTTTGGCTTCACAACTGCTAGAAGAGGGTGAGCTTTTTCATCCTCTGCCATAAACTGCTCTGATGGCTTTTCAAATACACGTATAATTAAATAATTTGTGGTTTAAATATTTTTGAGGAGGAAGAGTGACAGCTATATCTGCTTTGAGAAGTGCTGCTACTGCTGCTGGAGCTGAGATACAACAACGTACACACCTAATCACGGGCACATACACCTTAAAGTTGCTGATGACCTGGTGACCTCAATCCATTTTATAAATACAAAGACTTCCAATATCTGCAGCACAGGAAGCAAATAAGATCGTGAGTCCATCTGAGAGACAAAGTGGTGCGGAAAGTCTCAACGGCAGAGCCTGGCGCCCAGGTGAGCTTGCAGATGAGCTAGGAAGGGTCCCGCAGGACCCCTCCTCCCCGGTGGCTGCGGGCACAACTGCCAGGTTTACGTACACAGAATTTTATATATACTCAGTTCTTCGCACCCTTTGCTTGAAAGATTTGCCACCTGACATTCGGCCAGTTGAGAAGAGCACTTTAAAGATATGCTTGACTTAGAGGCACTGAGATTTAAGAACTGGGCTTAAATGCTTTCCTTGGCATGGAAGAAGTTTAGTGTACGCTTAAGTATATTATCGAAGCGCGGCCACAGCGATTATCCCGGGGAGGTGGCGACTGCAGGGACCACCGGCCCCACAGTGTTTGTGGGGCTGGGCTCTTAACATTTCGGAAAGCGTTAAAACACATGGAGAACCACACACTTAGGTTACTTAGCAGGGTGCTCCAGCTTTGAAGAAGCCACTCGCTATTTTAAAGTGTTTTTCTTTTTTTGTGGCCGAAAGACTGTAATGGCTTCCTGAGACCTCCAGGAGACTCCAGTAGCACCTGCAGAGGACTAAGGAACACTTCTGTCAACAGGGAGCTCAGTGCGAAGGCAAGCACTTAAAAATCCTGAGAAAATTCTTCCAAAATAGTTCAGTGTTTGAGTTTGCTGTGTTTTCAAAATACCCACTTAGGGGAGGATACTTCTGTACAAATCATTCTGTATTTTCCCAAACATAAATCATGGAAGGAATTGACAGTCTCCTGACATTGATTAAATGGCAGCTGGTCCCTGAGATTATATTACCGTTATTTGTACAACACCTACGGTACCCAAATGTTGTTAGGCCCTGGACAGCCATAGGAAACCCCTCTGACCACAGACCTCGCTCACACTTTACTGCACAGCAAATGATAATGAGCAAATAAGCTCTAGCAGAAGAGGGCGAAGCTGGAAACACCATTGCTGCCATGCAGCTATCACGCTTCAACGGGGCAGAAAGGAATCAGGTAAAATATACGGTCAGTGTCAAAGGACAACTGGATTTTTTTTTCCTCCAAAAAAAGCATCTCTATGGTAAAAGCATTGCTGCCAGCCTCCCCACCAGAAGCAAAGGCCCTGAACTGTCCTGTTACGTTGAAGGACGCCTGAGACAGAAGCAACAATCACTCAGATGAACGCAACTGTCTCTGGATTTTTCCTCTTTTTTTTTATTATTTACTTGGTAGAACGGAAATTTCTGTCCCTGAATTAAAGCTCTGTAAAGGCCTGCCATCAGCACGGCCCCTCAGCAATCTTCCCAAGGGTGCGGCAAGGAGAAGACTGGTAGCAAAAGCTGTTTGGGAGCAGGCGGGGAGGAGGAGCTGCTGGCACGGCCGCTGAGCACCCTTATTGCAGGAACAAGAAGCTCTTGGTTATCGGCGGCAATAGGGCTAATTGAAAACCCCATCTTCGGCTCACAAGTTTTGCCATAGGACATGGAGCACAAGAAACTTCTTTGTAACTTAGATCACAAGTTGCAGAGATAGTATCCTATGACGATAAAACTTGTGTTATGCAACAAGTAAGACCTGCGTACGGGCGAGGGAAAGACTGGAAAGTATTGTTACCACGAACCCTTGGAAGGGTTCCTGCATATTTTTGTCACCCTTTTGTCCTTTCAGAAGCTGTGTGGGTAGTTATGGCAGGGCTGACTATGTTATCTTATGCACTAAATCCGCCTAGATCTGTAGATGATGTCTTAGGGGGTGAAAAAGATTAATAAGGAATCACTCCAATGGCTTTAGGACAGCTAAGAATCTTAACCCATTTAACCTCCCCTAAAACACACAATCAGATCAGAGGAAGTTGTAGGAAACTCATTTCAAAGACTCCAGGCGACACTTTTTAGGTCAGATTTACAAAGCTCATTAGAATGAAGGTCTGTTACTTTAGATTTTAATACTAAGACATACTAAGAAACCCTCTTGCCCCATTTAGGAAAAATACAAAGCAAAGAATGCAAATTTTAAAAAGAAACTTAATCTTAATGCATGTGTTCTGCCACCAAATCTGAGTAAAACCTTCCTAGCTTATGTTCTTACAGAAAACGGGAGAAAACACATCAAAAAGGGACAACAAATGCCTATTTATTTACATAATTTTATCCTCTGAAGTAGCATGTAGGATGCACAGAGAATATAATTCCTTGCAATTTATATTTGCTCTGGAAGAAACAGCACCATTTAGACACACAAATTACTGATTTTTCTGGTCCCTGGCACCTTCCTAAATACCTCTTTTCCCCAAAGGTGTGAGTGGAGCTGGAGCTGCGACAGACGTTCGTGTATTCACGGCCACTGACGCTGACTGGCATCCCCTCGCCTATCTGGGTCGGGTCCACACGCAGCTACGAAGAGAGGGGAAGCAACGACGGTGGTCGAGGCTCCTGCTCTCTGTTTGGTACAGAAGAACACAGAAATGGAAGGCTGTCTCTAGCTGATCTTCTTTGTGATAAGACAGTGCCTCTTAAGTAGAGGAATTAGGACAGAAAACCAGAAAAAAAATACAACAGAAGGATATCATTTCATAGCCTAGCGTGATTGTACGTATCGAGCCTGATTTTGGACCAAGGGAAACGGTGCACTGAACGTGAACTAACAAGGAAGAGATTGCTTTATGTAACGTCGGAATGACAAGCCATCAAAATTTTGCGGTTAATTAGGAGGAAAAAGTCCTGTGTAGAAAGAGGTAGATGGCTTGGCAAACTTTAATTTTAATCTTGTGATATCTCCTAATAACAGAAGGCCTCTATGATATATCAAACAAATTTATAAATGTATGATCAATACATTTGACATGTTATTTAATTATGATTCTTCATGACAGAGACAATATGAAAAACTGGTGTCAACATTCTGACAGTGGAATAAATAAATAGATGTAATTATTTCTTATACTGATCCCAGATGAATTGTAATGTATTAGGCCAGACTGCAGACCAGAGTTCTAAGGTTTCCTTAATATGATAGAGTTTGATGTAAGGGGTGTCGTGTATCCAATATTTTGCTGTTTTATTAGAATAAAAAGCTCTCTGGGGATTTCAAGTTCAAATGGTCACAAGTCTCCCCCTCCATTGCTATTGTGCTTAATGCAAGGATAAGCACTGAAATATGTTTAGAAAAACGCTAGGACAGCTGGAGAAAGCAAACATTAGCCTGCCTGAATCTGAAACAAACCCCTGAACTCCGGGACTGTTCAAAATTGACCCCTCGATGTGATTTTTTGGTAATTTTTCTGCACCCAAAGCACGAGCCAGTCTTGGAAGAGAGG
>NW_010405246.1:74145-75630 GCF_000710305.1 Buceros rhinoceros silvestris | reverse complement strand
ATTTTTCCGCCCCCAAAAGCGTGAGCCAGTCTTGGAAGAGAGGTCTGGACACACGAGGTACCCGACGGGTAACAAGTCCTCAGGGCTAGGCTCAGCCCAGAGCTCTTCGCAGGATAAACCCACCCGCCGTGGCAGAGCTGAGCGTCGACATTCCTCCTCAAGGAGAGAAACGAGCTGCAGCGGTGGGTCGGGCCGAAGGCAGCCAGCACACTTGTGGCCATTATCACACAGACAGGAAAGAATGCACTATCTGTTTCTGCGGCCAAGAGAAATTGCAGTTAACATTTAACAGGCGGGAACGAACTTCAAAGGAAAGCCAGCTGCGTTCGAAAACCGGGAGATGAAAATGCTAACACCAGCACAAACTCGCAGGTGGTCACACTTGGCTGAAAACCCGCATCTGCAGCGGAGGAGCCTGCTGCCAAGCAGCGCCGGAGACAACGCTGCTGCTTCCCGGGGAGCGGCGAGCGGCTCTGCTCGCGGAACGTGGGCGGGAGCCCGGCGGTGGCCAGGCACCCCCGCATGCTCACCTTGCAGCCGCCACGGTCAGGGTGCGTTACACGGTCAGAGGAGCTCAACCTGCCAGAACACAATGCTCCGACAAACAGCTTGGGAACCGATGACAATGTGAGAACGAGTCTGGAGGAATAAGAAAACAGCTGCCTGCTCCGCTGATAGAGCACATCGAGGGGTTTCGTGCATCGCTCCTTAGAGCGAGTGAACCGGCAAATGAAGCAAGAAAACGTCACCAGACCTCCAGACAGACATGCAGCGTTTCCGTGAGATTTCCCACGCAAAGCTGCAAACCGTGTCTTTCTGACGGACCAAATCTCGAATACAACATTGTGCCTTGCGTAGCTTCATCACGAGGTTGGTGAGGGAAGCCCGGGCCTTTCTCACTCGGGAGGAAAGCACTGGAGCAGGCAGGCTATGATTCAGCTGGGTTTATTTCTGAAACTACCCAGGAGAGCCTTTCAAGCCTGTTGATACAAAACTGCTGACTTAACATCTCCTGCCCCTGCGAGATGGCTGCTGCTTCCAGAGATCAACTGCACTTTAGTCAAATACTCATGTTCCCATGAACGGCACCAATTAGATCTGCTCAATTTAACACAGGTATAATAATTACACCAATTATTACTAGGAGAAGGCACCAGGAGCAATTCCAGTATGTAGAAATCCTCGACGCGTGTGATTTTTGCTTGATTTTTCACTATTTTTAAAGGCAGCTGAATACTCTCTGACACCTCTCTTGACATTGACCTTACTGCAAAATTTATAAACAAACAGCACCTATAAAACTGGGACAAAAGTAACTATTTGCTGCCCGTATATACGTATAAAAACTGAGCAGCAAATCTTTTTCTTCTCTCTGACTTCAGCCTCAATTCCAGGGACAAATGGCAAATAAAGGGTGGCAACAGTCCCTAAGGGAACAGACTCCGGCTCTATTAAACCCAAATGGAAGTGATTTCTCAGGGCACT
>NW_010405246.1:73103-74042 GCF_000710305.1 Buceros rhinoceros silvestris | reverse complement strand
GCACCGGGAATGCCTTTTCTCCGGTGGCCATAGATTTAAGGGTTGTTTGTAAGAGGACAGAGCCGTTCAAAGGTCTAAGACCTTGCAGTAATTATTTTCATGATGTGATATGCTGATTATTCCAGTACAAAATGCCAGAAATAATACCAACCATAGCTCTGTCCTTCCTCGGGGTCTGAAATAACTGCCGCCAGCAGGAGTTTCTGTTCCATGGGGTTTCTACAAGAAACAACTGTCCAATTTATTATGGCATTTCTGAATATTTTCTGTAATTACACAGCCACTGCTTATTTTACTTCTTAAAAATTCCTTTATAAGGCAGCAAACATTTCATTCTCAGCCACTATCAGAGGCCGAACAGACTGAGAAACTGGCTCACAGAAGCCTCCAAGACTCTGCACGTTCAGTACTTGAATCTACCTGCAGACGAAGCAGAGGGGGGGGCGGCCCGCTGCCCGCAGCCGCAGCTCCCCGGAAAGCAGACCGGGCGCAGAGAAACCCAGCGACTGCCCAGCCTCCCGTGCGGACACAGCAGGGCCAGAAATATCTGCAGTGTAAGGCAAGGAAAACTGCGCACTGCTGCGCAGCAGGGACTTTAAAAGGAATATAACATAGAATATTAATACCGTTGTAAAACAATTTTTAGACAATCGTGCACGAAGCATCAGGGTAAGACTTGCAAGACTTGTTGCTGTGCTTTTTTAAAGTATAAAACAGCGTACCCTTAGTCGTTAAGCAGATGATGCTAGTTTTAACAAATGAAGCTGGATTAATTTAAAGTGATCAGCAGCCCTTAGGTCAAAGAACATATGCCATTTTCTTCTAAGTTTCTGTTTTGATGAAAATACTGCCAATACACTGCTCTTCCACAGCGCGGCGCGCAAAGAGGCCACCTGAACCCTTGGCTACCTGCCCCAGCACCTAGAAGCGGTTGCCCCA
>NW_010405246.1:47843-73050 GCF_000710305.1 Buceros rhinoceros silvestris | reverse complement strand
AGAGGCCCCCGGACCCCTGGGCTCCCGGCCCCAGCACCTAGAAGCGGTTGCCCCAGCAGCTGCCGCAGGATTAGCGCACGGCAACCTTCAGGGAGATGGATTGAGGAGGTCAGGGAGATACGAACGGCCGCGACACGTGTCATGTATCACTGTCTGCTCTGCCCGCCCCGGCTCCCCGCACCCCCGCCGGGGAGATGGCAGAGCTCGTCCAAGCGAGCCCACTTAAAGGCCTAATGGGTAAATGCATAAAACTATTAAATGCATAAGAATCCTCTTCAGCAAATGGCAAAATATAATGAAAGTTTAAACTGTTAATTGAATAAACCTCTTAAGGAGAGAGTGCATCAGCACGGGATGTTTAACACTTTGCCGGTTAGGTGCTGCGGTGCTCCCGAGCCAGCGAGTGCCACACAGATCTTGCAGGAAACGTGCCCTGGACTGCTCAGGTTTTGCAAAATTCGGTCTCAGTACCGTGATCATTGCTGCGAGCTGCTTTCCTCCAGCTGCTCTGAAAGGCAGAAAGGCCTAAAAACGTTTTTAATACTTGGCTAAAGGCAAAGTGCTCCCAAGGTGCCTCTGCTCCCGGTCCACACTGTGGCAGCCCCGGCGCACAGCCCAAACCCCCTCCTCCCGCAGCCTCAACGGAAGGCACACCGGAGGAGCTCAGAGCGAAACAGAAATTCTCTGTATGGTTTTATGAGAGCGGGTTGTTCTTGCTGGCCTGAGCGTGATGCAGCTTTGCTGTCGCCAGAGCCGGCGGTTGCGTCGTGAGCAGGCTGCAGCCCCGAGCTGCGCACAGCACCAGCATGTGCGCGGCGGCGCGGCGGCGCCCGAGGATTTTGGCCTTTGACATCCAAGCAAACTGTCTTCAGAAAACCGTCAGCTAATTGCAGCAGAACCTGCGTGCCGGTTTCACAGGCCCTGCATTTCAGGGTCACCGTACGGACTACCTCTGACACAGAGTCTTGTCTCTGCTGCCGGTGTTTCGAAGGGGTAGAACCTGCGCTGCAGTGATAATTGATGCTGTGGAGTGATTTCCTCAGCAATAACTGGCTTCTCCGGAGATAAGCACTGCGTTTGGCCTCACGGTTTATCCTCATAGGAACAAGATTACTGCCTCGTAAAACAATTGCAAAGCTGCAGTACTATTATCCTTTAAACAGTAAAAGAAGAAAAAAATATTGATGAAAAACACCATGATCCTTCCTCAACAGAGCCTGACTGACAGCAATTTCAGAGACAGTAACTAATCTACTGGAGCGCTCTAACAGCACAAAGAAATAGGTTTGGCCACCGAACCGCAGTCATTAAAGATTAGACCAGCTGGTTTAACAGTTAGGAACTGTTTTGGCCTATCTGAGCACAGGATACAATGAAAGTTGTTTTATGATTTAATGTCTCCGTTGTAAACAATACGACTTTTTGGATAAATCAATGGCTGACATTGACAGCACAGAAAACTTACTGAGCTCAGGGTAGCTTTAAAACCCCGCTTTCCAAAGCTAAGCTAACAAAAACAGTCAGACGCCATCCCAAAATAAATCTGCATTAACATATACTCAAATAAATGTTATGCTATGGTAGTCCATAACATTACATTTTTAAAAATGGGTACAAAGGCTGTATTTATTTACACCGAAGAAGAACGTGCCTAACCGTCCTTTATTCTAAAAAAGAAAGAAAAAAACAAACAAAAGAGAAAGGAAAAGAATAAAAAAAAAAGGAAAAAAAAAAGGAAAATAAGACAAAGAAAGCTAAGAGAGATCAGCTGGGAAAAGTTAACCCAGAAAGTTTTAGTTGCAGATCTCTGAGCATTAGGTGCTAAAATACAGCTACAAATTCTTAGGCAGAGAGCGCCTTAAAGTCAGGCCAGAGAGGTTAACTGCTGGCTTTATTGGCGTCTGATCTTTGCGTGGCTCCTTCCCATCGCCTTTATGGAGGGGTCGCCACCGGGTTGCACTCAAGTGAAAACATTTTGACCGTGTCATCAAATCTTCTGCAGAGCATCCAAGCTCTTCTGCTGCTGACAAAGAGGTGAAACGAAGGGGCGTGTTCCGCAGCGTTGGGATGAATCGAGCCCAGCCAGCTAGCAGGCGTCTTGCTGGTTTTCAAGGGACATCTAAATCTCTGCGTCCACAAAAACAAAGGGTAACCACAAGGAATCTGACGCCAGCCATCGAGAAGGCTTAGCTTCCCAGTCAGGGCTGCGGCTGCCAAATGCCAATGCAGTCTGAGCCTATACGGCCGGCGAGAGCTTTCTTTACACTGCTTTTTTAAAGTATTAGCTGGGGCCATCCAGTCCTCTAAAATATCAAAATGTATCGAAAAGAAATCAGGCAATCGCAACTGGCAGTGCCTAATTGTAAGACTTCATGCTCGAGCACATCTTTCTGATTTAATGATTCTATCAAGAACCGTTTTCCCTCCTGTTTTGCTGTTTTCCAAAACCTCTTCAGTCAAATCACTGGTTTGTTTTCGGAGGGATTACACCGGGCCAAATACAGCTGCTATCCGCAGGGACAGGCCATGGCAGCCCAGGCTAACGAGGCGAGGACAGTGCTACAGCACTGTCTTCTCTCACCTTTAAGCCTGACTGTGGGATGAACAGTGAGCATTCAGTTATTTTTCTACATTATTACTTACAGAAATCACTCAACAAATCAGTCGGTGCCATTTAATATGCACACTCTCACAATATATATACCAAATTTTTACCAAACCAAACATCTTTGTTTCGGTAGCTGCATCTATGTTACCCCAAAGGAGAGCAGCCTCGAAGGAAACGCCCCGGCAGCAGGGTCCTTTTCCAAGAGACAGAAGGCTTTCGCCCTTTGAGACCTATATGCTGCTTCAAGGATATTCCAGTGATGGACATATAAAAATCCTTTGCATGGTGGCCAGCAGCATCACCAGAAGGAGACCTCCTGTATGTGTAGAAGAGTCATAGGACAGCAGACAAAATCCTTAATGACATTTCAGGCGTTGCAGGCTGCGTTGCTAGTCCTGGCAAACAGTCTAGGTTGAGATTCAGAGTAAGAAGTGCTCTCTACTTAGCCAAAATTGGGAAAAGGGACAGGAAACCATTTCAGTGCCCAAAAAATAGAGCCTCTGGGATGGAAGGTCACTAAATAAGACCAATTGCTTTGTGGCACTTAAGTCTCCAAAGGGGAATCCAGGAAAACAGTGCTGGATCTGGATCAAGATGCTATATGGCCATGAGCACACTGGGATATTGTTAATGGGACATAGGGAACTCAAACATAAATAGCGAGTGGGATTTTCCTTGCATTGGCTACAATACATATGTTTGTTCAAGAAAAAAATAGCTGGAGCAAGAAGACATGCACGTCTGGTGTTGAAGAAAAGCCTGTCTGTGTCAGATACAGTGGAGAGATTGTTCAAGAATAGTTCATCTTTAAATGAAGATCACCCCAGTAATGCTGCCAAGGTCCGTGTCAGCTTGGATTTCTGGCGGTGTAAGTGCCAGCAGCACAAGCAAAACCCGCCTTGGTACAGGCTTTAAACGTGGATATCTGACATTTCGCTGTGTTTTCAAGACTTGGTTCAACTTCTTTGTCACCAATGGTGCCATTGATCCTCATACTTCCTCAGTTCCCTTGGGGCTGGCTGTCTACCACAGACACGAGAAAAGTGACCACAATGTAGGCAAATGCGAGGTAAGAAAACAGGAGTTCAATTCCGGGTAAATAAAGAGTTCAGAAAAGCAGCATTTGTCACGATCAGGGGCAAACATTCCGAATTTGATTCTGGGTCATAATCAACGAATACCGTTAGGAATAAGAGAGTTAAAATGTTTCCCATATTCCTCTTCTGTTGAACACGCACCCAGATATACACATGTATGCGTCTCTCCTACCATTCCGAGGAAAACAGTGCTGCGCTCCTCACGGCAGCGCTCCCCCTACACCAGCACCGCGCTCAGCTTCTCGCCGCGCTCACACTGCTCCAGCGTCTTTGGCAATAAAAGGTAAAGACTTCCTTCAAAAGACTAAGTTTCAGTACAGATCTTATGAACCCAGAGACACTCGTAATTCATTACTGCCATTTTTCACTCATGACCTCTTTATTTAGAGTTCCTGATTTTCTTAATTACGTGTTTCTAATTTATCATAATCTGAAGTGCTTCAAAAGCACTGCACATTCCGACACAACTATGGGCAAAGTATTCCAATGAAATATCGGAGCTGATTCATATTCTTTCCCCTCTGACACCAGAGGTTTATGTAATTTAGGAGTAACAGAGCTGCCAAAATTAATGGCTGAAGGGCAAGCCACTTTCTTGGTCACGTTATATATAATGCGTTGGTTCAGCAAAAGAGTAGCTGGATTATTTGTGATTCTTTACTCATAGTTAATTACAATTAAAACTAAGTCTGTAATTACCTTGCTTGAAAACTTTGGCCTTAACTGCTGAGCGCAGCAGAACAGAAGGAGGCTTGGTTAACCTCAGAGGGAAAAAAAATAAAGGTTTTCTTCTGAAATAGCATGAGCACGGGCATTCAGGAGGAACACTTCTGGGAGCGTGAGACAAAAGCAGAGCGAGAGCCAGTATCGGAGTGTTCGTTCCTCGACTGATCATTTATAAACCAACGAGGCTTCAGGTGGTGGGGGCGAACAAAGCCTCGCCTGCCCCAGCGGCCGCTCGGAGCAGCCTGCTCTGCGAGAACCACCGATAAGCGGCTGTTCCCAAGAGCTGCAGTGTTCAATCGAGAGAATTCAATACAAAACTTCCCCTGGTTTTGCGTCTCACTTCTTATTTATTTTACAGTTTACTGCTATTGTTTGCATGGGGAAATCAGCGGCTCCCCGCGCCTGCTCCATGGATTTTCCAAGGGTTTAACTGTTTCCCTTTCACCAGGCTGAACAAACCACCGACTTCTGTCCGTCCTTTGCTCACAGTTTGCTGACGAGCCCTACGCTGCAGCGAGACCTCCAGTCCCCATTGCAAATCTCGTCCTTTATTTCTCCCTCTGAACACAGAAACGGCATCTCAAGGCACTTCCAGCTTCAGCAGAAGGGCTGTCTTGCGCACACAGAGGAGCATCAAAGGAAGCAGCAGCCTTCCAGAACAGCAAGGTTCAATGACAGGTTGTCATGTCCCTGAGCAGAGCCGCTGAGGCTGCCCCGGCCACTTTTGAAGCTGCAGATCTGGCTTGCCAGGAAAGAACAATGTATAGGAAAGGGAGACTATATTTTAGTTTCATGGCTACATCTGTGCCAGGCCCAACCCCGGCTCAGTGCACGGGCCAAGAGCTGGCACTGGGAGCCGGGCGGGAGAAAGCTCAATGGCTCCCATTAACTCTCCATCTCACGATGACAAATGCGCCATTGTAGCACAGTCGCCTTAAGACAGACAGACAGAAGGAAGGAAGGAGGAAAGGAAGGAAAGAGCTCTTGAAGACAAAAGTTGTCCTTCGGATAGTAATTATAGATATTTAGAGATTTGAATTGATGGTCATAGGAGGAACTTTTGATTTTGCAGTGTGTAAACACTTCCTGATCTATGATTCAGCGCTGAAGATTTTGTAGAACACAGTGAACCCTGGAATACTCGATCATAAGCACCATTATTTGTAATTATTATTGAGAGAATATCTAGAATTTCAGTACATTAAAAATTCAATGTCTCCAGAATTAATTAATTTTTGAAACATTTCACCTCTCCAGAACAGGGTTTTTTTGTCTTTTAAAAATCTTTACAAGCATTTGTATATAGCTTTAGTAATAATAACTGTAGGAGGCAAGAAACGTAAAATAACCCAAATCCCTGCCCAACAAACGCTGCTAGTACATAAACTTTATAAATACAATGTTGGCAGATTCCGATGTATAAAAAGGTAGCTAAAAAAAAGTACGAGCCATAAATAATGCCAAGTAATAAAGGAGGTGAATGTTTTTGTTATTAGATTCTTTCATTGTATAAATCTGTTTAATAAGCTGGCTAGGAATCACTGATAGAAAACAGACTGCTCGTGGTGTTACAGATCAACCTGCTCTAAATGTTCTTTCCTAAACTCCATGCCAAGCAATACTTTTTACAAATACAATTTAAAAATTGAATGTTCTTTCATCGTCCAAAGGGAGCAAATAGCACTAGAAGTCAGAAGGGACCTTTTGAAGAACGCCTGACACGTGTCCGTATCAGCAAAGCAGAAAATCTTTGCTTTCTAAATGTTTAGGACACTTTGCTGTGCGTTCAGGGTAATTAATACCATACATCTGATTCATCAAATGTGACCAGTGTATGTGTAAAACTCTTGATTTAAAAGTCTTATTTCCCAACATATGTATATTTTTGGAAAGCCCTATCGTATATTTTTCTTCAGAACTTCATGTAAAAAGTATGCAGCAACATTTCACTGTAATGAAAACTAAATGTTGTGAAATGTTATTGAGGTCAGTGATGGGTTTGTGACGTTAATCTTTGTACACTATTGTTTCTCATTACTGTGTGGTATTTTTGGTTTTCATTATTCCTAGAGGAAAGGACAGAAAAAATGAGATGCTATAAGCCAAATAAGGAAAAAGGAATAAACACTAATATGCAAAAATGAAGATAATAATAATAAAAAAATAAAGAACCCATTAGGACATTATTGGTTAATAAATTGCTGAACCCAACCCCCTTCCCCCCTTAAAATGTTAAAACACAGACAGGCTCTTCTGATGATTATCAAATAGATATCCTGATTTCTGCTTCACACTTTATTGCTGCATTAACTTCTCGAGCAGGTGGTTTAAGTGTACAGCTCTCAATATCCTCAAAATCATTTTAGGTGCTGACCCCAATTTTGATCGTACGGAGCACAACTCACACGGCTCCAGTTTCAGTACATGAAGGGCTGTGCAACTTTCAAGAACTTCATTCCGTGCTTGAGCGAGTCATGCCAAGGAAGACACTCAGGTCTCGAGGAAAGAGTCCCTCCTCAGCGTACATGAGAAACAGAAATTATATCATCAGAGATTCAGACAGGACCTGATCATTACTTTAATTTGTGGGGAGTATATTTGCATCCAGTGGTAAAACTCAGTTGAACCGAGAACAAGAGAGCCTCTCCCTATGCAGCCCACTCACTGAAATTCCCGACAAATGCCTGGGACACGATGTCCTGTGCATCACATTTACCCAGCCAGAAAAGCTCCCAGCACCTCCCCATCGGGTTCCCTACGCGGTCCCAGCACCAGAGCAGACAGAGCCGCCTGGACAGGCAGCAAAGCACATCCTCAGGCAAGAGCCCTCACCTGGAGTCCAGATTAAAAGATCTTTCACTAGTTTCAACACCTGGTCCTGCAGTTGAGTGAGAAGCAGACTTCAAAAATGTACATAACCCAGCTTTCAATTAGTAGCTCAAACCGGATGGAGATTCATCAGGAGTCCTTGGAGAAAGGGAAGCAGACAGAAGAGCAGACATTCGGCAGACATCGAGAATTGAAACTCTCTCTTACCGAGCAAACTAATGAGGTGTGCCCCGAGTACTTCAGGGCTCACCGGACTAGGAATCGGAGACTTTCAGCTCTGAATCATGACTTTAAATCCAGCCCAGTGCATCACAATTGAAACTAGGTGCCATCTGTGACTACCGTGGCCGACCAGGAATTTGTTGGTGGTCTCGCCCTCACTCCCATGGGGCAATACAAGGTCCTTCCACCGAGGCTCTGGGCATCCTCACTGCTGCGCTGGGGGAAACCCAAGGGCTGAGCTGGTGCTGATGCCACGTGTCCAGGTAGGGAGAACAGCTCATTTTACCCTGCTGCAGCCCCCCATGGAGATATAGCAACTTCAGGTGCTTCAGCTGCACCTGCACAGATCCCGTTTAACCATTTTCACCATACAGATGAGCTGCTGATAATTCAGGAATGCAAAGATGTCCTAAAGTGTTGTGCACAAACATGGTAATACAATCCTCACAGTTTCAAAGCCAATCTCAATAGCTAATCCCACAGACGAACAAAGCTAAACCTCCATGTGCCTGCAAAAACAATGAACAAACATCAGGGCTATTGGTGTACGGAAGGTCTCCAGTCTTCTGAGAGACGCTCTCCACTTTCACCCAATCAGTACTGTGAAGCCCCACTCTAGCGTAAATGACAAAATCTCATTAAAATGGGGGAAACTGAGGAAAGTAAACCCTTCAGAGCAACGCTGCTAAGATTCATAGCTGTGCTAGTCTTCATTTCAAAGAACTGTTTGCAAACGTTGTACTTCCTAGCATGGCACTTAAGCCATCTGCCTGGTCTAAGTGCTTCTTCATGTTGTATAGAAGAGATTTATAGCTCAAATCCCTACTTAGGGTAGAACATTATTTGTAAAGTTGTCTATGACATGCTCAGGCTCTCTCTAAAATAACAGCATTAAACATCGTTCAGCCCCAAGAGATACAGAGATGGGTTTAAGCTCTGCTGCAATGAGCCCCTCCACACAGACTCCAACCTATGTATTTAGTACAATCTTTGAGACGTTAACAAGAAAGAGGGCAGAGGAATTAGTCTGCATAGGTGTCAATCCAACTGATGATCACGTTTCAAATCAAATGCTACAGCAGTGAGACAACAAGAAGATAAATCAGGAAGTTGCCAGAGGTCTCCTGAATAATTAAAGAAAGTAACACACTGCAAAATAAACAAAGTTTTCATTTCCTTCCAGATACTTGCAGCGCAAGTATGTTTAAATCCAGGCTCAAAGCATTCAAACAACTTTGTGCATCCCCTCAGGACTTCTTGTGTAGATAATGTTCCTCAATGGAGACTCCACAGCTGAACCTGCTGTATTTGTTTCAAGATTTTCCAGCTCATGAGACTAAAAGCCTATCTGAAATACAACCAGGGCACAGCACTAACCGAAAAGCGCTCCTGCATGGCTGCCTCAGTTCGAGGTTCATTCTTCGCCTGCATCACTCCCTGCTCTTACCAATATCATTTTATCTTCAGATTTTTTGAAAAAAATTAGCGTCCAATTCCTATGACAACCATAAAGACCAATCCAGCTGTGGTACCAAGGCCAAAACCCCCGAGCCACAGCAGCTACAGAGCCATGTTTCTGCAACCCCCCCACCACGACAGCAAAGGTCACCCAACACTTCAGTCAGCAAACCACACGTGCTCTTTCCTTCCCACCATCTACTGAGTGCGAGTTGGTGGGTTTCTCAAGGCGTCCCATCTTTTGAGGAAGACTCTGAAACCAGCAGTCTCTACTGAACTTCACTCGGTGGTTCATAACCAAAGCTCTGACTAAAAGCAGCTCTCAGAGGGACCACGGAAACTCAGCTCCCCTAGCAGTAAGTTTCTTCTTGTAGCAACAAGCACTCGGGGCGTAAGCAAACACTGGGAGCTGATGACGTGTCAGATATACGAGTGTTTTCTTTATCAGTAAATGTTTGCTGACGGGGACTCCCCTGAGTTGAGGTTTCCTCTTTTTACTCCTTCAGATTTATTGATCTCAGCTGATAATGGAAACTTAACTTTTTTTCATCACCAACTAGCAGAATCAAAGAGGAAAACATAGTGAACAAGTAAGAAAATTGGTGTTGGTGGAACAACATTTGCCTTAAGAACACGAGGGTGGGAAGTGTCAGTGTGTTCAGGAAATTACATGTCAAAACTAGTAAAAACATGCTGAAGTAGACATTAATGGATGCTGAAATCACCCTGAAATTCTTAAGAAATAGGAATCTGTGTCACTGTGAAAAAGCAAATGCAGTTGGGGAATAAAGCAGGAAGTAAACTCCTCTTGCCATCTTATTATCAAACAAAGCCTAAACATTCAGTAAAATTAGATGCTGAATTACTCTAAACCCACGGAAATATGGAATAAAGAGCCTCTATTTTTACTTGAAATGGAACTAAATGCAAATCTACCATTTTCCGCTTAGTCTAATTTCTTTTCTTTTAAAAATCAAAACCCAAACCCAAATAAATCAAAAAACCCTCGACCCCAAACAAAACATGCTTTTACTGAATCCACCAGCAAACTATCACAACGCTGAGCTTCTTTTGGGACCATACAAGGCCTCTGCTCCAACCATCCCTCCTCAATCCCCAGCGCACATTTAATCCATACCAGAACTCGAGGATCAGGGCAAAATAGCGAACAGTGATTCCTGAACAGGCTGGAAGTAGATTGAAGTATTGCAAAAATGGAGCTGAGCAACCAAATGAGGTTTAAGTGAAAGAATCTAAAAGTTGTATCTTTAAACCGTACTTTAATCTGATTACAATTGATGGAACTTTAGGTAAAAGAAGGACTACTTGTAGGATCGATGATGGCAGGGTCTAGTCTCCATGGCAGAATCGTGCAGCACACCACGGACGTAGACAGCGTCTGAGGTATACGAGACAAACTGATACATACATCTTTATATGGATATTGTCTCTGAAGATGTAATTTGTAGATCTGGCAATTACACACGGGTTTAGAGATCAAACGGGAGGAGTTCTGTTGCAGAGATTCAAGTTCAAGGATCTGTTCTTCCCTTGCAGGAACCGATAGCTTGACACAACGCTTAGCAGACCAGGGAGCTGTGTATAATACGGAGCTTCACTTATCTCCTACAGAAACAGCACGGTAGAAGGGAAGCGCAAAGTAAATCCCTGTTTGCTAATCTGGTAAATGTCACAAAAAAGTAAAAAAAAAATCCTGATATTTGTCTGGTTTCTCTCACGTCAAAGATCATGGAGCAGGGGAAGGGATTTGGAGATGGAGAGAGAAGTTATTTTTCACAGGACTGTGAAACAAGACGTAGGCTTCATGGAAAAAGCGTTAGAGCTTTTTTGGCTGTCCCACATCTCAAAAGTAGATTCTTTCTAAGAGTTCTTAGAGAATTAATGGTAAGTGACCATGAAACTTTGAAAAAGATCTGATTAAGAAATGAGACAGAAGAGTTAGAAACAAAACCCGTGTTAAGGCTTCAGCCACTATCAGGACTGGTTGGTGTCTTCCAGGTTTTGTCATTTCATGCTGGTCACGGCGCTGCGTGCAGAAGGAAGCAATGGAGGAGAAAGCAGAGGAAAAGAGAGACTCAAAAACGGGAGGGAGAAGTGGTTTTATCAAGCGCCCCCTCGGATGAGAGCACACAGCTCTGACCAGGACAGGGAAGCTCAACCCCTTTTTTCTCTGCGCCAAGAACCTGGAAGCACTTGGCGTCTGCTGCGCTTCGCTTCCAACGAAATCAACGGTAAAGCTCCCTTGACTTCAAAGAAAACTGAACTAGGCCAATGTCAAGAGCTTTCAGAAGTCCCACCCTGACATTCTCAGCACTCGTAACTCTTCCTGAAGGAAAGCAGATAGCCAGGCCCACGTACACACGCAGGCACTGCGGATCTCAACTGAAGGAACTGCACCTCGACGGTCCCCAACAACCACTTTGCCCTATTGAATAAACCTCATCTTGCCCAGTTTACAACTCCATGCAAATTTGGGGGTGAGAAGTCCCCAGGGAGGTGACAAGAAACCTGTCAAGAAGAGGCTGCTTGGGGAGAGCAATGGCCAAGAGTGCTGGGACCTGGTTCCGCCAGCCCCGAAATGCTGTGGGGTCCAGCGCCCTTCCTCGGAGGGAGATTCCCATGGAACAAAAAACGTAACAGGGAAAAGTCTGTTAAAAAATAATCTCCCCTCAGAAGATGCGTCGCATTTCCATTTCCACCACAGCTCCTTTCCCCAGTGCCAGACACACCGATCTCTGAAGCTGCTCTTTATAACGCACTTTGCATCCAGAGTGTGCAGCACCATACGCAAACTCTGGCCACGAGTCTGTGGAGAGCAAGGTCTGCACAGGGCAGGAGGAACGGCTCTGGGGTGCCGTGGAGAGCTTACACACATACAGCCTTTTATTTTAATTCAGATAAAACCGTATATTTACGTAAAAATCTACATCAGAGCCAAATAAGACACTAAAAACTCCTCCTTGCTCAAAAGCCAATCTGTGCAGTAACGACCCTTACCAGGCTGCTCTACGCCAGCAGCTCCGAACCCAGGAAAAGAAGAGATCCAAGCAGCGCTTCTGCGCAAACCTGCGAACGACAACCACACCTTCCAGCGCCGCACCTGCCCCGTCTGTTTTAGAGCGTTCTCAGTCGTCAGCCTGCTTTCCAGGGAGGCTGCGGGGGCTGCCGGGGCACGCTTCACGCTGCAGCAGACCAGATCAGTGTTTAAGTCGCAGGTTCAACTTGAGAATGAGGGCATTTTTTTTTCCTGTCTGATCAAGGTCAAAACTATTAAAATACCCTTAGGTTCTCGGTCTAGTGAAATGAACTGGTAATACATTTGGCAAGTTAATCTGTGGATTGCCTTCTCACATGAGACCAGCTGTTGTCTTTCTAAGTACAAGCAGTATTTACCTCCAATAATGAAATGACTGAATATAATATAAAAAAAAAAAAAGAGTGTTCTTTGCCTACTGCACACTCCTGGGCTGCATTTACAGTTCTAATAAACTGATCTGTCAAAACTGTCAGAATCAAGGATGATCATCTGGATACCAGATGAACTAAAAATACATGTAATTATAAGTTGTCCATTTGTTCTCTTTTATCTCCCACATATCTCTCCTTTGCTCTGAAATACGTGTGCATGTTTATGTGCGATGAACCATTTAGCTACGGGCCTAAAATCCAGACTACTTTTACCGTAGTATAACCGAGCGAGTTCTTCCTTCACAGCACACTCACGCAGAACAACAATCTGGTCACGTCGCTTTAGTATTTTAATGCATAGCACGTGCACAGACACGCTGAACATACACGAATAAAGACAGATGCACAATATACAGACACACACCTACAGTTGGAGAGAACATGTTTCCAAAGACAAATACGAATTCAGCTCATCTATTAAACGTGCCTCAGAGCTGAGAATTATAGAATCAAACTTTCTAGTTCACTTCATTTCCTACACAGCAGCGGCTGCTTTTAAAATAATATTTATCATTTCGTAGAGGAGTAGCCACAGGACCACTCTGCGACGCAGGAACCAGGGTTTCAGCCAGGACCTACCCCAGCCAGAGAAGCTGATGCTGAACTAGTCTCTTTGCCTCTTACACCCTTAGAATTAGGATGTTATAAAGCACCAGAGGTGTACTGGTGAAAAGTTTATAAAGGCTCAACGGTCTCTTTCTCAAGGTTCTAACAGAAGCAGTATTTCACAGCATGTATTTCAAGTATATATGGTAAAGAACAATCTGAACAGACATGCTCCCTGCCTTGCAGGAACTCTGACAGAAACCAGAGACCAGGACATAGAAAAAATGATAAAGGAGAATGTGGGAGAGATTATTAGCGACAGAGAAGGAGGAATAATTTCCTGGAAGACATTAGAGTTAAGAAGGGATCCGAATGAACGGGCGGTGTGCTGCTGGAAAAGTGGTGGGACACCTTCTGCAAACCTACGGAAACGATACCTGCGGGTGTGTAAGAAACGCCAAGGAGGAGAATGCAAATGGAGGAAGACATGGAAGTAAATGAGGGCGTGAAGAGCAGCCTGGGAAGATGCAGCACCATGACAAACGAGCTCAAACCTGTGGGACTCAACCCGTCTCTAGTAAAAGAAAGGGAAGGGACAGGTTGTTCTACCAGGGTTTCCTGCAGCCTGCCCTGGAGGAAAGGGGAGGGCTAAAATATTAAGACCAGTGGCTACAGTAATGAAAGGGTTTTACTGAACTCTGTTAAGCTAAGCAGTCAAAATAAACCATTTCCATGACCCTGGGGTACAAAGCTCACTATATGAGTCTACCTGAAGCAAATTACCCTAAATAGACTAAATTAGACAGACTGAATTTACCCTAAATACTTATCTGCGAATGGGTTGCTACTTCCATAAAAAAAAATCACAACTACTTCAATGATAGAACTGTTTCAGACGATGCTTCTAAAAGCACTGGCTTACGAGAACTCTTTTTTAACATAATTTTTTTTTATTTTTTACTGATAAGGAAGATGTCTCTATACAGCATCTGTACAGAGTCATCTGGGGTATCCAGCTGGTTTATAACATCCTGCTTAGATTAGCCATAAAGATTTCAGTGCCTGCTGCGAAATACAGGGATGCTCTTGTAGTTTCTGAACTGTATGAACAGTTGCCTATTAAACATAAAATTATTTGATGATGATAATTTCCAGGGGCTGCATAGCAGCTTTTACCCGTAGATCTCAAAGCTCTTAAGAGTGTGCGTTACAGTTCCACAATCTCATTTTGTACAGAGGGAAACTGAGGCAGCAGGAGGGAAGCGGCTTCTCCCAGCTCACCCGGTGAGCTGTATCTGTGCTGGGGTTCAGGTGGAGTGCCCTGCTCAAGGAGAGCAGAGCCCACCAGTAAGGAGGTAGGTACCGTACCCCAAAAGCCACCTGTCAGACCGCAGTCACTTCTCTGAGAAAGGCAGCAGGTCCTATTTCAAACATATCTATATATAACTTGTCTGATGCGCACAAATATGTGTAAAGGCAGGTAAATGTTTACCAGTGGAAGAAGGCAACATTTCTGGCACTTCATACAGACGGCAGCTAATGGTGTACTGTAGGGAGCATTTCCTTCAAGGTATTTAAGCTGTTAGCATTTATAAAGCTGCTACAATTGCTCTGAAGAATAATATTTAAGCCAGAAGCTGTCGATCTCCTTTACTGAGTTGTAACCAAGTGCTCCAAAAGCAGAAATCAGCTTAGCTACTGGAGGAAGCTGGCATTTCAGATGCTGGAATTACACATCACCATGAACTTAGCTAAAACAGGAATGTCCACTGCTAACAAGGGACACAAAACCAAAGAAAACCTTTTTTTATAAGGACTTCAGCATTTTTAAACTTTCCTTAAGATCCCAGACCAAATGCTCAACATGGCCCCACATCATTCAATCAGAGGAGGGAGTCCTGTTCCCAGTGAAGCCAGCAATGGGTTTGCCAGGGATTTCAATACACCCAGGATCTCACTGTCTGAAGCACAGCAGAGCTGGCAAAGCTCACGCTCATCACTGAAGAGCCAGAGACTTTATTCCAGCAAAACTCCCAGTCCTTGTGCAAAGGTCTTTTGATTTGGCTCTGAAGCCAGTCAGTAAAACTGCAACTAACAGCAGCTCAGCTCTGCTACCTAGAGAGAACTGGCTGCTCAGGCGATGCAGAGTCAGTAACGATCGCACGTGATTTCACACTCCCGCTCCCAGTGCCAAGCCAAACTCCCTCTTCCTGCGCACATAGCTCATCCGAGGTTTGGGCTTCCAGCCCCTCTGTCCCGTGGGTGCCAAAGCTTTCAAACGGTGCTATGATGCTTCTCTGTCTGGTGCCCTCATGGCAGATACTGCACAGACAAACATATTAGATCGTGACCGTTAAAAAAATCTACTGTATGTAAGCTAATGCATAGAGTAATGACGGCAAATTAAGGGAAGACACTAATCATTGAGAGGAAGTGCTAAGGGCAGTCGAAACTCCTCTCAGGACTGGGCTAAGAATTTGCATCCTGGCAAAAAGAGCTCTCTCAGAGAGATTATAATATCATCCTTCAAAGTGAATGATTTAGCGATAGTTCATCACACAGAAAAGATCACTAGCATATAAAACAATTACAGAGCAGGAGCTTCACTGCCACCTCCTCAGAGTTTGAGGATGACAGTGAACGGAACAAAATGCTTGAGAAATCCAGATGAAAAGAGAACATTCCTCATCCTTGATACCATTTGAAATTAGCAACTTTGCAATGCTTAGTTTTCCATTTGCTGTCTGTGTGGAATCTAGAGAGCATCAGATTTCACTGCATGAAGACGTCCTAAGTCTATCTGAAGAATACCCAAGCTAAGCCACTGAGAAAGCCCGGCGTGCAAAGCCGGATGGAAACTTAAGTGTCGTGGTGTTTCAGCAGCCAAGGTTCAGACTCATCCCGCCTTGCTCCAGGCACATAACCAGCGACTAAGTTATGGACACAGTTACTACATGATTCTTAAAAAGTCAGTGGAGAAGATGAGATCCACTCATGCACCTTTCCTCAGGTGCTGAAACCTGTTTGGGATGGATCCAGGCCTTCGGGCATTCATAAACACCATTTTTTCCAGTGATAACTAAGAGCTGACACTTACTGCCTCCCATATGGTCATTGTTAAACACTTCATGGAAATACTCTTATTCTCCGTTTACAGGAGGGGAGAGTGAATTCACCTATGTATCATGAGAAACAGTGCAAGAATCACAAACAAAACTCTGGTCTTTTACATCCCATTCCCGCCTTCCGACCTCTAGATTTCATTTCTCCCCCCACATAATTTTTAATTACATCAGTAATAGTCTAAAAATCCAGGGTTTATGTCTCCCTCCCCCCCCCCAGTATTGAACCCCCTGTATTTATATACAAATCAGGCTTGGCAAGGTAACTTTCTAGTCTGAAGAAGTTCTCTCTCGCAACATCCTGAGTGGGAAGATGAAAGCGATGCCAACAGGAAAGCTGTGCTGAACGGGGGAGCTGGAGTCGTGCGGGACAGGCGTCTCTGGATACGGCATCTAAAAACTGCCTCCAGTTTTTAGATTACTACAGCGTTTCTCTAAATAGATCTTTTCCATCCCTGAGTCCCAAGTTCCTCCCTACACCTTTCTATAGCTTTAGCTCATTAGAAGGACCCTTTGCAGAGGTGCTAAAACAGAGAACCAGGAAGAAATACTTCAACCCTTCCAGATAAACTGCAGGACTGAGCTCCCCAACTTCTCCAGACTTCAAAGCCTTTCAGATATTGTTTAGCCAATGGTGGAGCTGGAAGGCCAGCTGCGTTCTGCTGTTTGTTCTTACATGCTAATCCAAGTTTACCAAAACGGAGGGGTTTTGCATCTGGAGGATTTGGAGTCAGGCCCACTTCTGTGGTAACCTGTCCTTGGCCTCTCCTTCCATCTCCTCGTCACGTTCCATCCTCTCTCAGTTGTCCCCAGTGCTTTTTTAGCACTGCTTTCCCTTTTGGCGAGATCAATAATTGCTTTGTCATGCTTCATGACAAGACCTCTCTCCTCCTGGGTTACTGTGCACGTCCACTGTGTATTTGGAGATGGATGACATTTATAAACTACATATGAAAGCTCTGCAGATCATTCTGTCATAAATCTCACGATATACTTCAGTTCCCTGCAGCTTCCTGCATTGTCTTTTAGGCATGAAAATAATTAAGCACGTAGACGCTGATTACATTCAAAGCTGAAATGTGTGAAAACGGAACCTTTTCGGTTTTCAGAGACCTGTGTATATGTTGCGTATTTCCCCAAGCTTGAATCAGCATCAACGTTTTCCTTGCTCTGCTTTGTCTTTTACCATTTCCTATTTTACCTTCTGTGACAGCCCGAACAAAGTAGCAGGAGAAGAAAAATAAAGCAAAAACTGTGTTAGGTAAACAATCACTTGGGGGCATAATGCTGTTTGGAGCTGGCACTCCCCAGGAACAATGTTGTTTGGCCGGTCGACTGTGCGGCAGGAAATAACCTTTGGGAGCCTGTGACCCCAACTGCCTCTGCTGAGAAAAACAATCTGGTTAAAACTGGGTCTGATTTTGTCCAATTTGTAACGATTTGCCTGCTGCCCCAATGAGGGGCTGAGCGCTGCAGTGGTGGGAGACCAACCTCCGTTCAAAGCGTTACGCCGAAGAGGAATGTGTGATCTCCGTTCTTGGCTTTTGTCCCTTCTTTTTTTCCCTCTTTCTACAGAACTAGTCTAACAGAAGGCGGCTCTTTTTTTTTTTTTTTTTCTCCTGAGTGAGTGTTTCACATTTTTCAAGTTTCAGTCAATTGTATTTCTAAATCCTTTCAAGATAACCATTCCGGGCAGCATGGGCTCTTCCCCAGGTTGCCTCAGCAAAGAGGATTCTTTGTCATAAAACTGCTATTACCATTATGCAGTGAAAAAATACCGATTTCACAGGCTTCTGGAGTCAGGACTAATCTCTCCCCTATCCCGCCTCATCTCCTGGCAGAGGCAAGGGAAAAGAGAGCAAACTCCAGCTCTTTGCTCAACAGCCGGGGGGTGCGAGGGTCGCTCTGGGTCCCGGTTATCACAGCTCGTTTCTAACAGATGGCTCCTGCACCACGGCCTTTTCTCATGGTGCTCTATCTGAGAGGAAGGAAATTGAGATTCCACCCCGAATCCCAGCACATAGTTTTGAGGATTCCCACATCTTCCAAGGATTAAGTCACCACATGTATGGCCTCAAGTGCCTCAAGGTCTAGAGCGAGGCACCATTTTTAGAAGGCTGTGCAGGAAGCACTGCTAAGGGGCTAAAACCCTTTGTAGTTTGCCCCAAAGACATATTCACGAAGGGATTTCAAGAGGAGGAACGAGCTACAGCTCTGACAATGGGGTGAAAGGAGGATCCAAGGGACCTAAACAGAGCGTGTCCTTTGACCGACAAATCAAGGTCTTTCAACAAAAGACATAGTCTGAATCTTGCTACGGAGCAACCCATTTGTGGGTCTTCAGAGCACAAGTGACACCAGTGGAGGCTCCGAGGCTTTACAGGACAAACCCTGCTGAGAGAGAGGGGTGAATAAAGGTAATTGTCTCCTGTTCGAAAAAGCAGGATAGTGCTGTTAGAATGATGCAAAAGTCTGAATTAATCGTCACCATGAGTGGACTGACAACATGAAATCTTCCAAAGAAATGTGAACGGGATTATCTGGAGGGATTTTGATTATGAGTTTGTTTTAAACTTTGCTCTAAGGCCTACTACCCGTATGGCTCATGGGGAAAATACTCTATTCCCTACCCAAACACAGCAGATCCCGCTGCAGCAGGACTTCTGGTGATGAGGTGGAAGATCCATGTCTGCTACACAGCTTGACTCAAAGCTTCAGGTGCTGTCTGAATAAATTTCCCACTATTTTCTAAATGTTTTTTTTTCCAAAGCCTTGGGGATGTCTAAATCATCTCCTAGAAAGCAGGTACACAAAGGCATAGAAAAGCATGATATTATTTTAATAATAACAATCGGTGCAAGACACCTGGTCAAAATTTATTCCTAATTTAAAATCAAAGTTGGTGTTTCCAGACCAGGGATGATATATCCAGCATTTCTAGACCATCCTAACATACTTCCTCCACCCACCCACGAAGGCAAGCTGTGTATGTTCTGGCTGGACCCACCAGTGCTCGTCAAGCCACAGACCATTTGCAGGCACTCGCTGCCAACCTCGGCACAGAGGGGCGAAGTCCACAGGAAGCAGTCGATGATACCACAGCACGATCACGCTAGTAATCCCAGCAAGATAATCACAGATGTTGTGACCCACTTAAAAATGAGTTCATTTTCCAGATATCCAATTTCAGTGGCTTTTTAGGACATTACCCCCCTGAAGGTTTACGGGCAAATGAGTGTTCAAGCTTATTCTCCATCATTTTCTGCGCCAGTAATGCTATGCTATAGTAAGTGTGAAATTAGTACATAATCTTTAAGCCATCTTGTTTCCAGGATGACAGACACTGGCTCTGCTAATAACCCCAACCTCCTGGCAGTGCTGTATGCCCTAGGAGCCAAAGCAGCACACTGTATTTCACGTTACCTTGCCAGTCACAAAAACAGGGGGAAGGTAACAACGGCAAATAAACCTTCTACGTATGCAAAAAATGGCTTCATAAACCGGCCATTCCTGTTCAACCTCTTCTGCGTGAGATGCAGCACCAAAGAGAGACCAAGGAGTTTCAAAAGGAGGGAAATCCAAGAAATCAAGGGGCAGAGGGGGCAAGAACGCAGAAGGGTACGGTTTTTGTACTCTGTGTTCAAAAGGACCAAACCGTGTAAAACTCCCAGCAGAGCGGTCAGAAGAGGCAGGGAGCTCCCGGAGGAGGACAAAGCCTTTCCCCACACCCGAGGTCGTTTCTCGCGTATCCCCGTCAGTGGCACCAGGTGCCCATTGTCAAGTCAATTGAATGCAGTGCTGAGGCTGGTAGTGGTAGCTGGGATTTCCTAATTCTACCTATGCTTCTGTTTTTCTTCAAAAAATACAATCGGCATGGAATTTTTTAATAAAAAAAGGAATTCCAAACACTTACTGTAACTATTTTGATTCTGCTTCTAGTACGGATAAATTAAAAATGAAAGATTTGCTTGTCTGAGGGATTTTTTTCAGTACTGACTACCTTCTCCCCCATTAGGAAGCAATGCAAACCTCCATGTTAATTCCAAAATTTCCTTTACGTGGTATCTCTGTTGTCCTCCTAGAAGAGAACACACAGAAATTCTTTGTAATTACTCAGAAAACCCAGTGATACCTGTTTTAATCGTGCTTCTCTCCTCTTTGAGCCCCTTTTCACGCAGCGTATTTTTGTACGATAGCAATCTCTGTGAGAATCGCTAAAAAAAAAAGAGTTGTTTACTCCTCAATTAGCATTACCTTCTACCAGGAGAAGATGACCTTTTCTTCCATAACTGACACACTATTTCAGCCAAAATCAAAGTTAACTTTGATTTTGACCACAGATGAGCAAGAATTTGGTCAATCTTTTCTCCAAACGCCCTCGCTGATCCTGCTGCCCTGCGCAAGTCCATCCAGGCGGCTGTCAACCACGTCCCAGTTGCAGCTGGGACTTAAAGACGTTTAAAGAACGCGAACTTCACAGTCTCTCTCAACTCACAAAGTGGCAATGCTTTTAAAAATACCTTCATAATCCACACCCGACAGTATCCCATTTCCAAACGATTCCAATTCACCAATTACTTGGGTTTAACCAAACCAGCTTTAGCAGACCGAGGTTTACAATTTTCAAATATTTCAGTCTTTGCCTTAGATTTGTCAGTGCTTTGCATCTCTCAGGACTTGGCTCACAGTCACGGGTATCAAAGGAAAGGAGCGGGAAGAGTGAGCAGCAACGCTGAGGTGCAGTCGATACGCCGCCAAGCAAAGCTGACTGCTCTTTGGTGTAAGGATGGGGACTTACGAAACCACCAGACAGCAGGAAGATTTAAGGGGAAGAAAACCGGCATTTTTTTTTCTCTTAAACTGCATTTAACTTCTTCACCTATCATTAAAACCCCCCTAATCGGAGCCCTTTTCCTTTTCAAAATGGCCTTTCTTGGAGCATTTGCTTACACCAGCAGACACCCTCCAGAAGCACAACGCTCCAGCACTTCATAGCGAACGCTTTATTCACTCTCTTTCCAACCCGAACCACCAAACCGGTCATTGCTTCCCACTTCTCCCCAAACCACTTGCGGCAAAGAGAAGGAAAAACACACGGAAAGCACACGGCGAGCGATCCTCCCCAGCGTTGACTGTGTGTGGCAACGAACGCCCAGCCCAGCCTTCCCGTGCGAGGCGACGGGTCTGCTCCAGAACGCAAATCCGCAGGGCTGTGGCAGGTTCTGCTTTTTCCGAAACGATCTCCCCAGCTGCAGCACATTACTTGTGGCAACTTTTCTTGGATCTTAAATGGGTTTTGAAGCCATGCTGTCAGCTGCCTTCATGTCACCCCACTATATTATGATTGAATCTCCTGTTCCTTTTATAGAGTTGTTCTCTCCTAATAAAACACTAACTGCTGCTCGGAAAGTCGGCTTCGGGACCACTGCTTACGGCCTTATGATAACCTTCTGCTCCGCTCTTTTCCCGGCTAAAACGCACACTTGTGCAATGTTAATCGGCGAGGCTGTACTCTGAAATGAGCACATACCCCGGCCCAGAAATCGGCTGTGTTTATACAGCATCTTGACCCCACCCCCATTTCTAGTTATTTTAAGAGCTCATACTTCTGAACTGGGCAATATTCCTGAACACATGAAAGAACACACAAACAGCTATAAATGAATATCTGCAATTCATTGCGGCAGCCGCCTACAAAGGTGATACCTTCAAGCTGTTTGTCAGAATAAACTAGCGAAAAAGCTGTTACTTGTCAACTTTTGGATAAGATACATTGCAAAACAATATTCATTTTCCCTGGCAAATGCAAAGCCACATTTTATAGGTGTGAACTATTTCCAAACTTCAAGACTGTACCATAAATGAACTGTGAACGGGTAGAAAAACACTCCGAGTACAGCTGCAAAGAAGCAAATGACTTCAAATATACAGAATTAAAATAATCACAGTTTATTTTTAATACGTTTAAAGA
The DNA here is from genome assembly GCF_000710305.1 of Buceros rhinoceros silvestris. Classification (NCBI taxonomy): domain Eukaryota; kingdom Metazoa; phylum Chordata; class Aves; order Bucerotiformes; family Bucerotidae; genus Buceros; species Buceros rhinoceros. The sequence continues at coordinate 50,982 of NW_010405246.1, read as the reverse complement.
CTAAAAATATTTTCACCTTCCATTCTACTGCATTTGAACAGAATCCATCAACAAAAGCTTATGAATCTGTTATTCCTAATGGGTTTCATGCCAATGTTGTGTTTAAAGTCATGAGACTAGAAGAAAAACTGCATTCCTGGGGCAGAACGCTGCACAGTTAAAAAGAAATGCTTCGCTGAAATCTAACTTGACAACATTTGTTGTTAGGATTTCCAGGACTTTCATCAGGGATGTTTCTCAAAGAATCCCGTCTCTCAGAAATTGTTTTCGTCGTGGTAACAGACTTGACTATTAATGAGAAAACAGTAAGAAGCTTTAGTGTCCTAATGGATACTAAATGACCTGGAGGATCTGAAACACTTCTGTGCACAAGAAATACATATGTGCAATTCCTTTGGCATCAAATATTTGTTAGCCGGGATGAAATGTGTTAAATAAGGTAACTAAGTACATGCGGAAAAATGTCAGTATTTTACATATAAACAATCACACTAACTTTGCACATTAAAAATTATAATATCCTGCTTAACGTGACTTTTACAAATCAGAAGAAAATCAAGCCTTAATAGTAGTCAAACAGGCAGTGCCTAGGAACCTCTGTATGTCCTCAAGACAGCGGGGCCACGAGCAAACACTGACATTTGACACAGATACAGCTGTTTAAAATAAGTCTTCATCATACTCAGATGGAGATAAAGACAGAAGAAAATTCGGCCAGAATAAATTCAAAGCTAAAAAAAAAAAATTAATCTAAACCCAGATGCTGCAGGATGTGCAAAAATGAAGATGCAAATTTAATTTTGCAAACCTGGAAGGAAACCGCTGCGAGCATTCACGCTCAGTCCACCTTTACTGAGGAGCCCACAAGTTAGTCAAAATCAACAGCAATAAATATTTTGAAGAAGGAAAACTCGGTAAAGTCTATTCATTTTACTTTCTGAAATGGTGCAAAAATGTTACCTACTCCCTGTACAGATATTAGTCTCCGTAATGTAACATAACAGATACTTTCTAAATCCTTTTAGGCCTTCTCCCCCTCACTGGAAAGATCATCATTTTTTTATTTCAAAGTGGATTTAATAAAGAAAAGGAGTGCTGTTAAAGTAATACGTGAGGCTTTGACATTAAGCAGTGCAACCCTGCAGAGTCGGCAAGAACAGGGTCTCTAATCTCCAGTGATTTATAGAGGGCTCTTCCTTCATCTCTGCACTCAGGGAGGGCCAAAAAGTTTAGAGACAGGCTGGCGTCCCCCTTACTCCACACCGCCAGCTCCTGCTGGCCAGCCTGCCGGCAAAAACCTTTAACCACTTCACTGCTGGCTTCCCCTGCACCCATTAAAGGGGGTTTTATTTATTTGTATTTATAGAACAAAGTGATCTCAGAGTTAAGTAATGCCTACGGAGGTAAATGTTTATGTCTGTCATCAGAAATTTATAAGCAGAGAAGGAGAAGCTAATAGGCAGAAAGTAAAGACCAAAACTATGCAGTGTTTGATGCTCATCTAAGTAAGCTCTGAAAAGCTCCGAGTAGAAACACATCTTAATTAAAAACTTACAAATATATACAGTTAATTTTAAAGCTAAATAACTGAATTACAGATACCAGACAGCCTATTACCAACTGGAGAAGAATGTTTGCCTTACACTGGCTGAACGTCACACAAAAGTTCAAAGAATATGTTTCCAAACACAAATGCAAGAAGCTATCAAGCTCTTGTCACAAGACAGAAATGCCCCGTTTTAACAGATTTCAAATTCATTGTTTTTTAGGGAAATGGCCAGTTACTTCGGCACTGTAAAACCACAGAAGCCTCTGCTACTAATCTGAAAAATTAAGCCCAGTTCTAATAGGAACTGAATACTGGGAGAGTCACATCACCACCAGGAACTCAACTGGGTCAAGAGGATTAGACGTGCAAAGAATAAAACTCAAGGCTTCAGCGAAGTCCTGCTTTGGCACTCCGTCACCTTTCCTTGCGTGGTGACCCCAGGGAGACCAGTGGGGATTATAACCAGGTGTCTATAAAGCTGGGCAACGGTCTCCCCTTTCGGGGTGACGTATGTGTCCGTATCTTGTGCCGGCCTTCTCTTTCTTTAGCTTCGACGTTTTTCACAGGAGCAAGTACCCTTTTCCTCTGCTTTTCTACCGTACCTTTCACAGCGAAACCTTGGTCTGCAATGAGTGCTTCCAGGAAACGGGAGGGCACGAATAAACAGGAGGTATACAAGTCCTAAAGGGCAGAGACAGACCCACGAAGCAACAGCAGCCCTGCAGTCCTCAAGACACCCTGTAGCGCCAGCAGCTCTGCTGTCGCCTACACCAACACAATCCTCATCGCTTCCAGTGGGAATGGTATGAACACGCAGACCAAGCTCAGGCCCGCTTGAGATGCCATGGGTTTAATCGAGCCTTCCTCCATACGCGTGCTAGAAGGAACATTAATAGACTGTCTTCTCCTTTTCCCAGAATCCTAGCAATCCCAACACAGTAGGATCCCACACAATAACAACAAAACCAAGCTGAAATGCATCGCAATGTCAATAGGTTTTGAAGTTCCCATTTGCAAGAACACACAGAGAAGCCTTGAAACACGTGCAGCACTTCCCTGCACTTTTCCAGACTTGTGAAGGTAGCAATGGTATCTAATAGCTGCTACTACCTGGACCAAAAACTTTCTGACCAGACCAAGCTGCCCTTCAAAACTGAACCCTGCACAAACCTGTGTTGGATGTTTTAGTTTTTTTATATACATGCTAAATTACCCTACGCTGTCTTCCCTAAAAGGCTGGGAAATGGAATTATTGACATACTAATTCAGCATTCCTTAACTAGCATATTGCAACCTAGACAATATTGGCAATCGAGATGCATTATTCTGAAGTTTGCTGAATTTTCCTTTGAGCGATCGAGCTCGTTCCTTACCCCTCCTCTTGCCAGTGAGGCTGAAACTCCTCTGGGTAGTTGTTTCAGGGACAAACTTGGGAGTCTGAAGTTACTCCTATATGGACAGATTCCACCCTGCTCACAGGGTGCTTCTCCCTTGTTTCCAGCAGCAGTGAGGGCAGGACAGCCAGGCTGGGCCGGCACACGGCCGTTATTAGCTGCTGGGACACAGCTCTGGGTGTTTCTGAGGGTTATT
>NW_010405246.1:45015-47716 GCF_000710305.1 Buceros rhinoceros silvestris | reverse complement strand
TCGTTGGGGCCAGTGTGGTGTTGCAAAACATTCATTATTCTGCTTCTAAGCAGCAATCATTTGCAATCACTGAATTGCAAAGGCCAATCCTTTGTTTTATTTTTACCTTGGATTCTTTCTGGTTAATCTGATGAACAGATGCAATTTAAACAGTGATGCTTTAAAACAAAAAATTAGCTTAGACTTAGGAAAAGATAATCATAGGATGTTACTTTATCACAAAGATTTCCTGTAGGCTGTTTCATGATGCTACAATGCTGCATCCTAGACGTACTAGTGGTTACTGGAGCCTGTGTATGAACACGCACAACGACTGGGTTAGAAAACTTAGGCCGCTTTCTTCCCATTTAGGAGAAATTAGCCATCTGACCCGGTACCAGCCCTACTGTACAACCAACCACGCTCTTACAGAACAGCTGACGTATGAAAGGGGGTTAAAATCTTCAGTTAAGAATCATTTTCCCACAAGGAATGGTTCAGAAGCATCCTTCACCCTCTGCAATGGTGTGTAATAACAACTTACTTTGAAAACTAACCCTAAAACTACACTTCATAGAGTTCTTGAAGCTGATTTGCACCCTGCAGACAGCACCGAGGCAGCCACAGGCTCCCGAGGAAGATGGAAGAGGAGAACACTATGGACGGTAGGAAGTGTCACGCCACCTGCACACGCATGCCTGGCAGCCGCATGGGGCCTCACCCTTCTGTTCCCGTCTGTGCGCAGCGTGGAACTTCTGGGGAAGGAAGGGTGCTCGAGCTGCCCGCGGATCCTGCCCTTTCCCTCCCATCTCCATGCACAAGCATGTGCCTACAAAAGGAGTGGAAACTTGGCAGGCTGGAATGAAGAGCGCAGTCAAGGGTCGGGAGCGGAGATGAACTGCTCCCGTTCCGCTCCGTGGGAATTACACCAAAAAGGTAACAGACGCTGGGGAATGCGCTGCCTTTTCCACAGAGCCTCCCAGCACCATCCCTGACAGCCAAACAGGCAAGAACAGGTCCTTCACAAGGATGGACCCTGCGATCTCTGCAATCTCCTCTAGAGACCAGCTTTAGAGAGCTTTGGTTTCACGTCCCAGCTCTAAAAAAAGGACTGAGCAGGGTCACAGCCATTTCTTTAAAGTGTCCAAATTCTTGCTAACGGGCAGGGTCGCTACGTGCCGACATGGCGATAAACAGCACAACGCTGTGAAAGGGGCCGACTGCCGGATTCAGCCCTTCATTAGGCTCAAAAAAGATGTCAATACTTAAAAATTCTTTTTCAAAACTTGTGTTTGTAGAAGACTTAGTCCTTTAACACTTATGCTCCCCGGGAGTCTCTGCGGAGAAGAATTTGAAATAGGAATTTCAGGTCCACAATCCTGAAGCAGAAAGTATGAAGCATTTTGATTTTCTTCTGCATTAAACTGTTTATGGGAAATAATAAGCAGAAGAGGTATCGGACCCTTAAATCACCAGGTCCTGACGCTCAGCAGGCCCATGACAAACTGATCTGGCAGTAAACAAGTCTTATCAGGGCACCCACAATTAACTGCTGTAACCAGAGGATGTAAATCACTCCACCCCAGCAGACGTGTGATCCCAATTTGCACCTCATCCAAGTCAACTAGATCTACATTATTTACACAGCCACGGATCTCAGTGGTACCTGCTGTCAGACGAATGCTGGTATTTAATATAACGGTAAAAGTAATAAATTTTAAAACTAAGGGAAAAAAGGATTTCCTCAGATGCCTCAGAGGGGGTCCCACTGAACAGCCCACTCAGTTTTGATCAGGTGAACAACCTGCGACGCAGCTTTTAACTCCACCCTCAAAGCCATTCTGCTCTCCAGTAGAGAAGGGATGAGGTTCTACATGAAACACACTTTTATTCTGCAGAGTGAAGGGATGCAACCTGGGAAGCCACAACTTCCCTCAAGACTCCTGAGGCAGCAATAATCTTGTTTCCTCTGTACAGGTCCTGGCACATGTGAACCTAGTGCACAGCTGGTGCCTGAGGACACTACTCCAAAATAAATCTGAAATGCAAATAACTTATTTAAACTATAATACAATCACATTTCTTTTTATAGTAAACATAAATCTCCTTCTTTATTATAATCACATCTTATCACATATAAAGTAATTTAATACAAGCCCTACCTTCCTACATATTATTGCATTAAGGAAAGCAAACTTTTCCAGTATTATCTATTTCGAGCAGAATCTCCAGTAGGCCCTCTGGCTCTGGAAGGACTGTGTCCTAACTTGTATTTTAGAATAAATTCTTCAGCCTCCATTAGATAGGAGTTGCCAAACAAGCTGCAGTTAGAGCACCCAGAGCAATCCCAGAGATGACATGGGGGAGATAGCCTGAAACAACAGAAGTACCGCAGCTTCCATGAGATGGAAACAGACTCCCAAAATACATCTTAAATTTTAGCAAGTGTCCACACAACTGCTATAATCAGCCTACAAACAAAAGCAGCTTCGAGTCAGCCAGAAGGAGAGGTTAAAGGGTAGACAGTAATTTGCTGGTTTGCTGCAGAGATCCCCTTTACCTGCTTCCCCCCCCCATCATCTGCTAAAAGGACGAACAGGACAAGCTATCCTGACAGTCGTGATTCTGATTTCAGTCTCTGTGGAGCTGCTGCAATTTGCCACTGAGTTTTGAAGAGGGGAGGCTCTGGCCATAGAAGAGACTGACATCTCTGTGCGACACG
>NW_010405246.1:25867-44340 GCF_000710305.1 Buceros rhinoceros silvestris | reverse complement strand
GCTGCCAGCAGCCACCAGCCAAGGCAAGCAAACGGCGAACACCAAGGGAGACCAGCGAGCGGAAAGCACAGTCCTGCCCTGCCGCAATCATCCCGTCTCCCTAGAAGATAGCCAACACCACGGCTTGTGGTTACCTGCCGCACTCTGTGTTGCTCAACAGGAGGTTCGAACAACTCCTAGCCATTGTGGCACCATGGTTTAGTACACTATTAGGAACATATTTTGCAACCCACATAATAAACACTTTATCCAACTTAGTAAAAAAAGCCCAAAGGCAAAACGAGTGTAAACACAGGCACAAAACAACCGATCTGTGGACAAATAGTTGACAATGTGAGTATCAAAATTTGCCAAGAGTCATTCTGAGAAGCCCATGACTTTCTAAAACAAGCTATGCTTTTTATCTTTGGTTTACCAAAGATTATATGCAGCAGCCAATATAGTATGAAAGCTGAAACCTCAAGTCGCTGCAATCTCCTATCCATCAAAACATTTCCCATGGTTTTATTAGCACTAACAATGAAGTCAATGGGAGAAGAATCTGGCCAAAACCAAAACAAAAATCTCACACGCCATATTTTGCACAAAATGAGCAGAAGACTTGTGAGAAAGAGCTAGCAGGGAACCACACATGTAGAGTCTGTGTATCATCCATTCCCTCCCCAAGCGGAGGCTGATAAAAGAAAGTAAAAAACTCCATGAAATGCAAGAAAACAAAACAAACCCAGCCTCCTGTTCACAGAGAAGCCGAGGATTAAAGAGTCTAAAGCTCAGCATGTCTGCAACAGGTACCTTCTTTTCAGGAAAGGGCTAGGATATTGAAAAATCAGCTGGTGATCTGTCAGCAAAACTCCAATCCCTGTGCTCTGAAAATCCATTCTGAAATCAAGGAGTGTTTTGGAAAGGCCACAATTAACTTGCTGGCAAGCAGAAGGGTGTTTCATGCAGCAGATTTAACACCAGAGGAAAACCCTTCCCTTTACATCTGCACTTCTTTACCCAAGCCACGGTCTACCAACAGCAGTGATGACTAACAGCATCATGGTGCCAATCAGGAAATACCTAAAAACATGCTGAAAGGAGAAGTTGTTCCAGCCAACAGTGATCAAAAGAGAGAAAGGTTCAAACAGCCCCCATACAGACTCTTCTGTCTCTCTGCATTTCTGCTCTGAAACCATGACTGGTAGCTAAACATTTCTTAGTGCGGAAAGACAAAACCTCGGCACTAATGAGAAAAGGATCACTGCTGTGATGGTTGTTATCATCCAGAGAGGAAGACAACACAGAGCGCTGACAACAGCAGGTCACCACCTCTTTTTCCCAAAGTGAGAGTGGGTACACTGGCACCCATCTGGGTTCACTCTGGACCTCCGCTTGGAACAGACAAACGTTGGTATTTAATGAACAGCACATACCCATCACGGATCTCCCTAAACATGCTTCTCCACTGATGAACCACTTGCTTAGAGTCCTGTTCCCTTAAGACAGCAGAAAAAACCCGAGGCAGTTTAGAGCAATTGTGCTGCTACATGCCGGGTGGGAATTCTCAGGTGAGGGGAAGGGAAGACAGTGGGCAGGGGAGGAGGAGATCTCTCCAAGGTGAGCCATTCTGCTCCTAACTAGAGCTCTGAAGTGCACGTGGAGCTAGCAGATAGATAGATGATAGACCGCAGGAAAAACCTATCTATGAAAAAAACCCCTGAAGCAAAACTCCAGTAGCAAACAACAGGCATGATACAGGAAAAGTTAAACTGTTAATAATTTAACATCAAAGAAGTAGTAACTATCATTCTCTTGAAGAAACAAAGGTAAAAATCTAGAAAGCTTTTAGGATGAAGTCGTATTTTTGTGGAATGGGGGATGAAAAGGTGAAGAGCTAAAGGTGGAATATTTGGAGCAGTCTCACTGCTAACAGCAGGTTATTCCTGTGCACCACAACCAAGTTCTGATCTATCCATGTCGGCTTTTTACAGTGCGACCTTCCCCGAGATGCAGCCTCCGTTTTCCATCATCAGAAGACCAAATGATAATCTCTAGCTTTTAACTAGAGCTAACAGTCAAAGCCCTACTCCCAGCAAAACGAGAAGCACAAGGATCAACTGTGCAAGTCGGAGCAAGCTGATTCTGCAGTTGTTCTGAAATAAAGGGCGTCCTTCGTCACCGTGGATCCCCAACTAAACACGAGGTCTAACACCAAACTGCTTTAGATTCAGATCTACTTGTAATGTCTTTGATACACCGACATTTTCCTTTTAAAGTCTTGAGCAGAGTATCATCACAAAATGACTCCGAACCCTTTTAAAGTGCGTTGTTCCCTTCCGCGCCCTTGGCTGGCACTATTCAGAACGCCACACAGCCCATCGACATTCTCTTCTAAGAGTTTACTTGAAGTAACTCTCTGTAATTTAACAGTTCTCTTTCAGTTAACAGCAACAGCTTATGCAGAAGGACTACCTACAATACACCACGTTTCTTTGCCTAGTTACAGTCTGCAGAGAACGAAAAATTATGCAAAAAAAGAGGCTGCAAAACTAGCAAGATCCTGCCCGTCTTTTAGCGAGTGTCCAGCCTTTAGGGAGGCAGGAGGCATGAAATACGATTACGATCCTATATCACTCTTCAGCTGTACAGCCATTTGATAGTTCAAATTCCTTAGGACTATCCCTCCTGGATACAAGATGAACTGAATCAGCAGAAGATCCGCTCTGATGTTTGGTAGATTTAATTCCTTTCTGTGAACGGCCGTGTGTACGAGTTATCAGCGCACACAAGTAACTATATAATACGCTTTTACATAAGTGACTTAAACGATAGTCACCATCCTCTGAATCAGGAATTCTTCAGCTCAAATTCCTTAGGATCGAGGGAAACTAAAGACTATCTCAGACACTGTAAAATGCAGTGAAACAGCTGTGGACTCTGGGGATCCCACGAACAAGTTTTAATTTTCTGCAAAGTTCTGCAGTCGTACATCTCCTGGCCACTGCTGCCTGGCGATCCCACTCCACTGTGACATCCAAGCCTGTGTGTTTATAGTATCCATAGCCAGAAGCTGCTTGATGGAGCTTATACTTGTCTAATTACAGCTTAGCAATTATAAGCAGAAATCCAAAGTTTAAATCAAACACTTTGGTTAGCTACAGAGAGTATGTTCTGAGTACTGAATCAAGCAATAAAGTGCCTCGTAGTCTCCTCCAACGAGCTCCTACCATCACAAATGATGCCGTGGTTTGGATGAGACCAATGCCACCAGCAGCAGGCTCTGAAATACTGACTTGTAATTCCAAACTTTATTTACAAACTTGACTACACAGTTCATTCATGGCAAGAAGTGCTTTGAACTTCTAAATGGCAAAGCTGAACAAAATGGTGGAAGTTTCCTCTTTGAATATCTAAAGAGTTTACAGGCTGCTGGGTTTAGAAATCGTGTTTCTTCCTGAGAAGGAGAGGCTGCCTGAGGACATTGTTTATTAAAGCCTTTTGTTCAATTTACAAATTGAAACAAATAATTGTGGAGAAGTTTGCAACTATGGAAAAAACGTGTTTACAAAGTGGAATAAAATACAGACTAAATACATTTGGATTATACTAGATCAAAACATGTGAGTTTCTAACATAGCATAAAGGGCGGTCAACACCATGAGGACAGAAGGAAAGGCGCCACTGAGTCATGTTTTTTATAACAGTCTGGTCTCTTAAAAGATTTTTGGATAGTTACGCTCTCAGAGTCCTTAACATGCAAGAATCTTATAGCCACACTCTCCAGTGACCAGCCCTGGAGATCAGAGGCACTCCATCCAACCTGCTCCTGGCAGACAACAGGAGCTTCCTAGGAAGCTTGGGAAGATCCCCAAATTCCAGCTAATATTCCACAGGAATATTTCCTGACAAAGTTTTACTCGATTTTTGCTTCAGCCTTCCTCATGTGGTTTCACATGTCAAGTCTAACTGGATGCAGAGGTTATCAGAATTATTTCTCCAGTGTCCAGAATATATTTTCCCCAAGCCATCAGGGTCTGAGCTGACATCTCCGTTTGACCTCTTAAAAAAATCACAGCCTGCCTTGACTGCACGAACTATAGAATTCCTAGTTCTTTTATAAAGGTCCTCGTATTTGGCATGGCATGGAGTGAGGGAATTGTATCAGAAATAAATCTAGAAGAGCTGTACCAAGGCAGTGGGATGAGATCAGAAAAGAGGGATGAAGCGCTGCTCCTAAATGTGAGCTCTGAAAAGCTTATGTAAACAACAATTTCCTATACTATCTTAATTAATAGCATGATGACAGAATCAAGCGCTGCCTGTAACACTAACTGGAATTTCCAATAAAAGGTATCTATCACCATTAAAAAAAAGATGAGGAACAGAATTAATCAACCACATTCTTCTAATAGTTCACAAACGACATTGAAAGGGAACCAGCCATGACTGTGAACCGAATACGATGACTGAGGATCGCTTTTGTAGCACGGGAGTATTTTCTTAACATCAGTAAAATATGTTAACTAATATTATATTTAGCTAGCTGAACTCCTCCGGGGATTAAAGGCCCACTGTGCCTAACAAAACCTTGTCTTGAAACAGACTAGCGAATGTTATTTTAGTACAGAGTATTTGATAGCTAATCATGCTATAAAACTATAAAATAAAGTTGTGTTTATTGGTGCAATTAATCCCTCCACAGCCCACAGGGCTACCTAAGAAAATGGGGGGGATGAGGGAGCTCAGAGCAAGGGGGTGGGGTGAGAAAGGAGGGATTGTTGGCAATAGGGGAAGACCAGGTTTGAAGCAGTGGATGTGACTCACAGGGAACTATTATTATTATTCCAGTTGCAACCAAGAACACCATCTCCATCTGGGAGTGCCAGAGAGAGAAAAAAGGCAAATGCTTCACGCAGAAGGAAATTCACCCCCACCAGAGCTGAACATGTGCTGGAAGATTTATAGAAGTCCACGAAGCACAGACACACCAGTACCCAGCAAGGTCACGGCACAGAACAACCCCACCCAATTCCAATAAATGTATTTCCTAAGATAATGCAAACCACAATTCTTCCCCACTGTCTTAATTTGTTAAAAGGTTTTCCAGCTAAGAATAATCTGGAGTAAAGCATAGGAGAAAAAAAACCCCAAACGTTCTGTATGGAAGAAACATATGCTTGAGATTGAGCTCACATGTTAATTGTGGTTAATACGCGAATCAGATTGGGAATGTAAACAACACCAACACTCAGAGCCTAAGCAGGGACTTCCTATTTTCATTTTTACAGTGTTGGCATTAATAACCAGCAATTGCTTACAGTTGCCAAAGGGTTCTCCTGCACTTCAAATATAGGTTACTGCATACTAATGGATAGCAGAGATTTGTAAGTCAAAATGTCTAGTGCCTTCATCTGGAATAACAACAACAAGAAGCACCTGAGGACGATAAGGAGAAAACTGCGAGTTTTCTTAAAGGACAGTTTTACACCGCTTTGCACTAGTCTAACCAATGTCTGTGCAGGACACGATGGAGAATAGAGTCAGAAGTTTACTGCGAATACCTCCAGAGTGCCTGTGGGATGTGTATTTCATGTGCAGGCAGCTATAAATCTCCAGTGATTTATGCACTGATCCACAGAACCAAAAACTACCTTTGGTGCAACGGCCTATTCCCTCACTCTAGAGGGATTCAGCCGACAGAGACCCATCTGGTTCTCCTAAAGCTCCGCAGCGAGGCAGCACCAAGGCTGGCAGCAAAGCCAGAGCTCCAGGTTAGGGCTCGTTTCCTCCCTTATTTTGCACCCCCATCTCAAGCAGGAAGACAACAGGCAGCTCTTCCAGAGGTTTTGCAGTAAATGAGATTTGCATTTCTGAGGGTGATTCACTGCACACAACAAATTTTCTCATATCTGGGGAGTGTCTATAGTTGTGATGACAAAAAGGAGAAATTAATGATAAACAGCATATGGTGTGTTTTTGTATTCCTTATCTTAAATTCCAAGCTGGATTAAATAGGAGAACTCCGCTAACCCCACCTCGTGTCACTGCATGGGACTTGTGATCACCACTTGCTATTCCCTTCGGCCGCCTGAAGGTCCCAGTCCCAGCAAATGTTTTAGACATTTTATTAACACAGAACAAAGAGCAGCCAGCCCCCAAACATCCCACTGCGAGACTGGAAAGAGAAACTACAGGTGGCAAAAATAACACACAGACCTGCCAAAACCATGGGATAGAACCGCTGATGGGTCTGGCAAGCGATCGTCACCTGCGTTTCAGGAACGGCAGTGTCCTCGCCGAGCTGCTAGATGGGGGCCGCGGGCTCAGGTTAGTAGTTGTATCAAGGAAGAGCTGCCAGCCTCAATCAGGATTAGACCAATGTTGTGCTAGGGGCTGCGCAAACAAGTAGTGAGACAAAAGCTCTTCTCAGGAGAGCTTCCTTCTAAATTACAGTCAGCATTTGTATTATTATTGCGAGTAATTGAAATAACAAACAGAATTCCCAGCACAGCATCTCTGAACAGTCCGCGGCGTTGATGGTGATATCAGCCCGCTGACAAAGCCAGCGCTAGCAACAACTAATATGCAGGAAGAATCGGTGGACGGTGATTTTTCTAAAATAAATCATTGTTTGATGGAGTCATTGCGTTATTTCAGAAGATAAAAACTACGGTTGTGGGATGGAAATAAACACAGCATTTTAAATGAACCCAGTAACATGAAAGTAATGAGTTTGGAAAACAGATGTGGACAAAGGAAAACAAAGGCTACAATACACTCCACGCAATCTGGGAAGGAATGATAAAAAAATTTACAAGCTGTTTTGAGTCCTGAATAAAAGGGGTAATCAAGCCAGGCTGAGTTCTAAGCGGGCAGGGTACAGCGTCCTGCAGCAGAGACTAAGCAGAACACCTCGGCCCCTGTACTGTATGCCGAGGCTTTCCCATGTCGCTGCAACTCCAGCCTAATTCTGGGTTCGACAGTTCGTAATTCACATCACGTACTGTAAGGCCTTGTCACCCTTTCTTTTCCCCGTGTTTGTTTGATCTTTTGCATTCTGCTGGGGCAGCAAACCGCCTGCGCGCTTCTGTCACTGACAAACGCTGGGCCAGGAGGTGAAATAGTAAGAAAAAGAATCAAATCAAAAGGTAATGTAATATCCTAAAGAAAGATTCCTCGTTGCAAGACAAAGCACGCGCCGAGATTATTTCTATGATGCCCAGTTGCCTCTCCTGCTAATCATGATTTATGGTAACATCCACGCAAGGCACCCATCGGTTAGCGAAAGCACGGTACTCTGTACAAAGTGGCTTCTCAAAATGGCACTGTGAGAACGCTCTCCTCTGCAGTTGTTTTACTTCGCCTCTGAAAGCTTTCAAACTGAACTGCTAAAGTTCAGCCAGCATCTAATTTTAACCGTAAGTTCCAGGAGAGAGTAAAGCTGGTGGGAAGATTACAGAGTTCCTTGAAGCTCTGACCTACAACAGGAAGAGAGTTGTCAGCCTTCATGTCTCTCACTCTAAATCCCAAGGGAAACAACACTGGCAGAATGTTTTATAACACGTTCCCACTGTAAAATTTTGTATTTGAGAAATATGATGCTTGCTCACTCCTTCTCCTAGACCTTTGGTGTGTCAGTAAAAACAGATGACCTTAAATGAGTAATTTTAGTTTTGCCTTTACACCGCAGTTCGGATACTCAGGGTTCACAGGGTTCTGTTTACAAAATCACAGAGAACTGATATTACACAAGAGCCACACACGCACCCACACCTTTAAAATATTAGCACGGCGCTGGCAGCTTGTAGCAGTGTAATAATGCCTTTTTTCTGCCTTCTCAGGTTAACTGTACAGCTCGAATACCCACACGGAAGGCTGCAATCTGTGATTTTCATAAGGAAGGCTAAAACGCTTCTGTCACAGGGCCCAAAAGCAGCATCTGCTAAAGAGCTCAGGAAAGAGAAATTAAAAATAAAATAATTGGATTATGATCTCTCAGCTAATGAAATCAGACACATTCTTTGAGTCATGGATTTTAGACAACGCACAGTGGTACTAGTCCGGTTTCATGTTGCTACTCACTGCCCGAAGGATCGCCGTTTCAGGTGTTGCACAACATCAGGAAGCAAAACAGGAATATAGGAGAGAAACCAAATACGTTTTCATCCTGCCAGCGGAGAACAACCTTCCTGACAGTAATGAAGGTGTGGTGACAAATAACCAATAACTGGACAGGATATGAATAATAAATACGGGAAAACTGTTATTCCAGTAATAGGTCTTCAAGTACATGGGCAGCTGGAGGAATTCAGTCACCCTGGAATAGCTTAAAAAACTTTTTTTCCCCTCATTCTCACTTCTCAGCTTTTCAGTCCCTGGGAATGATCACTCACAGTAGCTGAAGCCCAGCAAGTCACAAGCAGAGGAACCCCCTCACATCCACGTCCCGCCAGTCACCGACATGGCACTCGTGGTGTGTGCAGGGCCACTGTGGGAGCCAGGGCAAGAGCAGCTCCCTGAACTTTCTCCTCTCCCCTGTTCCTTCGGATAATGGAAACCAGAAACACCATTCTGGGACTCAGAAGCATTCTGAGTGATCCAACAGTTGTTACGGATCTCACATTATCTGCTGCTGACCCTAAACTGAGACGTCTGTTAGTCAGGGATGATGATTTTTGCGCTCATGAACAATTAGTTTTGCTGGTTTTAAGGAAAAAAAAAAAGTATCTTTTAATCAGAATCTAAATGAAAAATTCTAAAAGCTATTCCCTAACATCTGCCAGTTTAGCATAGATTTAGAAATAAAAATCTAGAGGTATAGTCTCATCTCAGGGAATTATGTGTTCAAATCCTCACGTATGGAGATGAGAATGTAAGTGTTAACATTTAGAGTCTTCTGCTGCATATCCGAGGCATTAGGCTGGCTTAATGAGTCACTGTCTGAAACCAATAACAAGTTAAAGTTCGTCTCTCACATACACACGTTTAATTTTGTGTATAATTACTCAGTTCTGAGCAATGACAATTTATTAGGTTTTTCCCATCAAACATCCGAGTTGTTAACGTACAACATGTTACTAATACACAAGGCTCTTTCCAAGAAAGGCAGAGTTATTCGTGCACCAAGTGTTAGATGTAACCACACATTTTATCCCTCCGGCCCCATCTCTCCATAAAAATATTTTTGAAGTGAACTTAGTGGCTGTGAAAAGCAGATTTTTCTAACTAGGGGATCCATTTCTAAGGGTGAGAGAGCAGTTGGATAGCCATGATTACAGCCTGTACAAACGATCAGCTTCTACTTACGCAGTCAAATACAGCCCGGCCGAAGGACAACTCTGTCTTGAAGAAGCAGCTGGAGAGCAATCATTTTCCTTTCCATTTAATACAAAATAAACTGCTGCAGCGTTTCAGAAAAATAAAAGATCCTCTGCCACATTTTTCTACTTAACGCCCGGTGGGTTTCCACAGAGGCGGCTGCAAGGTAGAAAGGAGGGAATGTGGGCAACAGAGACACTGGAAACTACTCGGTGTGCTGGGGCAGCAGTGAATTTCATCTCGACCTTTTCCTAATGCAAAATCGCAGTGGAAAAGTCATTGGCCGTCGGAGCATTATGAACTGAACTCGACCGGTACCAACTCACACCAGCTCAGCTAAAGCACCTGGGTAACCTAAGCACGTAAACAGTATTGCCGGGACATCCCGATTTCTCTGAATTTTGATCTGACAGATAAAACTAAAACCACACAGTGCACGTGGCTCAAGCGGAGTCCCTCAGAAAGCCGGGAGCTCAGGCTTGGGGGAGACAGAGGGGGAAAGGAGACGACGACTGCCTCAACCCAAGTTTGAGGCTTCACTGGAGGACGCACAGGGAGTTCCTGCACTGGCAGGATTTACAGACGCTTGGTACATATCACCGGGATGGATTAAACACGCTGCTTCCCCTCATTCCTCTTATTTAAAAAACCAGCAAGATTATCACGAGGAGGAAATGGAGGGATGCGGGTGCGTGTGTAGTACCGATCTTGTTGGGACGACATCCCTGCGCTCCCCGGTTCCTTTGCTGGGAGGTGCGGCTCGCACAAGGCTCGCAGGAAGGCATGAGGACGAGCTCCCGGGAGGAGGGGGCGACCTCCCCGCCCTCCGCCACCAGCGAGCTCTCCCCCGCGGAACGGCCGCCCTCGCCCCGCGGAGCCGATACTGCAAACCGCGGCAACGGGACCGAGCGGCCGCTCGATTCCCATGCTTTTTTTATTTATCCATTTCTATTTTAATAAGCAGCCTGTTCCCTTGGCCCCGGCGTGCCTCCCTCCCCTCCAGAGCCCTGGGTTATGTGAAAATGCGTGTGCCAAGCGGCGGAGGCGTGGTGGGGCTCCTGGCTCGCCATGACATGCTCCTGACGTACTGTGTGGTCAAGGAGCCGGGACTGGGGGGCCTGAATGAGGGCCAAGCCTTGCACTTCAGCTTCCTGACCTGGCAGCCATTCAGAGAGACCCTGCTAAGTGCTATTTCCTAAATACACTAGCTTTTCATAACAATCTTACCACATTGCTTTCCTTTACAAGCTCTCTTAAAAGAGAACTGGACTCCTTCTGGTTAATCTACACAGACTGCATTTGGAAGCCATCAGAAACTGAACTCTAAACAAAACGTTATTAATGTGTTGTAATCTGCCCTCAATGTTCCAGATGAAAAGAAAATGTTTTATAGTTTTGGAGTATACATTTTAATTGCCTTTTAAGAGTGCATATACTTTTAGTGCTCTCTGTTATAAAACTGCAGTATCTGTTTCTTGATAACTGTTGAATGATCTCAGCTATTTTTATTAGGTTTTCTCCCCCACCCTGGTCCCCTTCCTTAAGCTACCACCACTGCAAGGCTTTTTCAGACCATTCCTGATATTAGGCTGGCAAACGGTTTCAGTCTAAGATAAACTCCATTATAAACAACTTCTTTACAACATCCCCTCGCTATAAAAACACTTGGATCCAGAAAATTAGTTCTTTAAATGAACTTAGAAGCCAGCTACTTTTGGTAAAAATCTGCGCTAAATAAGGGCTAAACCAAATTTCCCAGATTTTTGGCCCTTCCCTGCTCGGTTTGCTCTCGGTGCCTCGGTCCCGCCGTGGCTGGAAACGCTTGGCTCGGGGAGGGATACAGGAACTCGGAGCACAGCCACGCTGGCCAACCTCGTGGCAGCCACTGGAGACGCTACGGCTGGGCCCCCCCCCTTGTTGCCAGCCACTGGAGACGATCCGGCTCCCCCCCCCCCCGCCACCGCCACCGGAGCTGGCAGAAGCTGCTGGCAGCATCTCCACCCAGGCCACTGTGAGAAGGTGGGTTTGCCCTAAGGTCCTGCCTGAGCTCTAAGCCTGCATCTCCTCACGATGCAAATCCCCACTGGAAGCGGGGAGCAGAGTGTACAAGGTTTTATCGTGCTGAACTGCCTTCCCCTGAAGCAGACGCTGCCTTGTACGATAAGGTCTTTTAGTACTTCTGGGATAAATGTGACAGGGATCACAAAGTTACCCTGCATGCTTTCCAGGGATCCCCTTACTAGGAAAGTACTTGATAAAGTGAACCTAGTGTCCTAAAACTAACCATGGGGTTTGTTGTCTGTTAAGCTGCAGTTTCAATAGATGGCAGGAACCCTTGAAGTGCTCTGTTTCAGGAAAAATCAGGCATCTGGACATCACTGCTACAGCATTTGTATCTACAAACGTGCTGGAATAGAACAGCTCTAGCTGTCCCCTTTTAGATACGCACCCCTTAAAATACCAAACCCTGCGTTCCTCCTATTCGGTTCTTGTATACCGTTAGTACTAGTTTCTTTCCAAGACAATTAACTTTTTCAACCCCCAACATTAACTCTAACCCCTCCTGCATTGTCTCTAACGCCTCCCGAATACCTTTTTGACTTACAAGCTGTTATTACTTGCTATAATGCAGGCCAGGATATTTTGCAGTGGGAACTGCGTTCAGTGCCTGGAGAACAACCACTTTTCGAAGCTCTCCTCCTTTGCAATTAAAATATTTTGAATGGCAAAGCCCCTCTCTCACGTTGGATTGGGATTCACAGATTGCAAGTGAACTACAGCTTGTCGTTGCTCTTTTAGTTCTTTTTCTCTTCAAAATTATCAGCGCTTGTAATTTTTTAATGTTGTTTTAAAAAATATTTTTTAGTATGCAGATGTGCTTGTGAAGATTAATGGACTGGGAACACTGAAATCTTGTATTAATCAACTACAGGGAAGGCGACTGCTAAGTAAAATTTTCCATAGTGCTGCACGCACGAGTTCAATCAGCATCTCTGCAGACTGCAGAGTCTGCAGTCCTCGGCTGCGAGCGTTTCTTCTGGGCCTCCTCTGAGGCGGTTTGAAGTTTTGCAATGACACCACTCATGGATGACTCTTGCTGCTGAGCTGCTCTCTGGACACGAAGCAGGAAACCCCATCAAGTGTTATCACGGTCCCTATTATTACAATAACGATTTGTTCCATGTGCCAGTCAACCTCGTGGCACTGCGATGGCAACGGTCAGCCCTTGTTGGAGGTTCATCTCTCCACACTGCAGCCAAACACTGGGACCCCGCAGAGCCACAAGAAGTCCAGCCCCCCAAGAATCAGCAAAGTTATCCTCAAGATCATGCTCCACCCCATTGTCTGGCAGCAAGAGTCCCACCACAAATGCTGTAAATAAAGACTATGTGGAGAGAAGTTTGCCTTCTGTAACAGGATAATGCAAAAAATCCCTACCCCCAAAGCCTGAAAGTCAGTGGGTGCACACGTCTAATTAACACGTGGGTTAATTACACCAATTTCAGTACTAATCTGATCACTGTAAGTCTGCTACGTTGAAAGTAACTTGGCAGACATTACCATAATTACAAGAACAACTGTTTTCTTGAATTAAGTAATTCCACCAATTAAGTAATTCCACCACTTGTAACGCAAACCCAAGGCTAGTGATTCGTGTAGTTTTGACTCCTTTTCAGCAGCGCGCTTCTCCTCAGCACCGATGTCTACAAAATCCAGCACCGTTACTCATGGCAGTCATTTCTGAGGGCGGATCCACTCCCCCTGGTTAAAAAAACTGAATGGAATTTGCCAAAGTGCTGGGAAAACAAGTTCTGTGAAAAGGTCCCGGAAAAAGGAAAACGTCCCTGAGCTTTCAAAGGCTGCTTTAGGTACAAACCTCCGAGGTTTGAAAGGTTTGATTACAGTTTAAAGACTACCACCCTTGCTTCAAACCTTTCTACTTGGGATCGCTACTAAAAGCAACACTTCCCTCCAGCAGCACCATTCTCCAAATAGCTCTGGATTTGCCAAAACCAGAAAGAGTTGGACATCTCACAAGAAAACCCTGTTTTCGCGGATCGTGTTAAATAGGTTTGTGAAGGCGATCTGTGGTGAATGAAAAAGCTGCTGGCCCAGGACCAGCTCTCCTCTCTCCAACAGGTACTACCCAGGTCAGCTGAAATTACTCCAAGGAATAAATGTGAAGAGATTCTATGAACATTTTCCATTTTTAGCTTCCTCAAACAAACAGACATTCTAGAACTAACTCCTTACAAATACCCCACAAATGGATCCCTGTTTTTCACGGTTGACATTTTCTATTCCAAGACTAGGGCCCTTTAGAGTAAGAATTTCTAAGAAAGTGCTCCTGACAAGTTGCGTGTTTATACTGATTGAACGGTTCCTATAGGCAGCACAAGTTCCCAAGTGTTTTCTTCCAGAAAGAAATGGCAGAGCTCTACATGAAACAAACGACATAAATTCTATTTAGCTCACCTCTGTATCACACAATTCCATCTTTAGGCTGTTACCGCCATCGTGTCTATAATGAGCGATTTTGTGTGAAATTTGGCAAGTCAAATAAAGATCCAACTATCAATACATCTAACACAAAGTAGTAGTATGTGGCTATCCTTCCCTACGTATATTCATGCTGAACGTTTATCTGCTGAAAGAAGCAGATAAATTTAAAAAAATATGCAGTTTGTAAAAGAGCACTGCTTGGGAAATAACCTTTTGAGCCACTGGAAAAATTCCGAGTTCAATCAACTTTATTTCCAGTACAAAAGCAATTAGATTTTTCCCATCAGAAATCAGATGAAGTAGTAAATTAAGATTTGCCAGTGATGGGAATTCTCAACTTGTGGCATAAATAGAATCTCATTATTTTCGGCTGTGGCCATCTATGTAAACGTCCATTCCCAACACGATTCGTGAGAGAAAAAGAAGTACTACAGAGTTATCGTAGATATCTACATTTAAATAGAACCTTCCCCTCCTTTTTTAGCAAAAGCTACTTTAATTAAGCTTAAAACAACAATCAACCCACAAGAACTACCAGACTTGGCTGCTGTTCCATCCACCCGAGACTACAACTGCATTGAGAAATCTGATTTAAACACGACCCAAACCATTCGCATCCCCGTTAGCCTCAGAAGGCTACAGCTATTTGCACGTGCATCAACCATCCCTGTGAAATCAAAACACAAATAGAAAAGCAACTTTTAAAGTGGCTCTTTTACACTCAAGGCAACCATTTTATGATGCATAATACTAATTAAAATGAAATAAATTGAAAATAATTCTGCTCCAATGCATCTGGAGCGTCAAGAGTGGCTCCTGTAGCAATAGCCTCAGAGACAAAACAGCTCAAAATCTGCTCTTTCTTTTTTCTGGAATAACGGGCAGTTTTGTGAAAGGTTTTATCTTTTGACTTCCATGATCGATTTAAAATACTCTTTACAGGAAACAGTCTGAGAGTGTCTGTAACAGGGAGCTCGTCTCGTGGTCTCCTGCAGCAGCTACAGTACATCACATTAGAACAAGGGACAGTGTTTCCCTTTCCTAATGGCAAATACAACTCCTGCGCTGTAAGAAATACTCTTGGTTCCCCAAGGACAGCTCTGTCTGATGAGATTTTACTGAGGAGCTCTTCTCATTTTGACTCATACACCATGAACTTTCTTCTTTCCTTTCTTTGTGATTTAATCTGAATTGTTTTAAGGTTAAAGTGAAGATTAATTCACAATAAATCCACGATGCAAGAAAAAGAAAGAGGTGGGATCTGTAGTTCAGAAAGATCTCTGCAATAGCAACTACCTTCTGCTCTTCTTCATGTCCTTCACCCCCACCCCCTGCTGATCCAGGAATAAATCTACTGAACTAAGGAGGAGGGAAGAGAAGATTAATTAGATAAGACCACAGATGAGAAAAAGTAAGCCAGGGAATAGTGGGATCTGTAGTTCAGAAAGATCTCTGCAACAGCAACTACCTTCTGCTCTTCTTCATGTCCTACACCCCCACCCCCTGCTGATCCAGAATAAATCTACTGAACTAAGGAGGAGGGAAGAGAAGATTAATTAGATAAGACCACAGATGAGAAAAAGTAAGCCAGGGAATAATACCTGAATACAATATTGGCTACCTAGAGTCTGGTTCAAGACTGTATTTTAATTCATGTTTTAGAAACTATCTGAGCAGCAAGGCTGCTGGACTGAAACTATCTCTTGCCGATAAAGCATGCTGCTTTCAGTTACCCGTGGATCATTCCTGTTGACTACTGCTTGGCAGCTGAAAAGATATTCAGACTGTCTGAAGACATGTTCTAGAACCGCAGACTCCTTCTGTCAACAGCTAGGTGCTCATCTCCTCTGCAGGACCTAGCGGAGCAGCTCACCTTTCTTGCTGTTCTACTACCAGTGATATTTTCTTGATGGATATTCCAGGTACTACAGACATTTGTATCTTGGCTGTAAACCTGGGTCCCCTAAATCAGCAAAGCACTATTTCCATCATCTCATTATGGCATAAGGCGAGCCTGTTCAATACAGAAACAAGGCAAGGACAGCAGAGGTAATAAATAAAGGATTTCTTCTGGCCAGAAAGCAAATACTGTTGCTTGAAATTAAATATCGTCACACGGAAGACTAATCTGGGCATCCCTACTTTTTCTTAATGATGTGGCAAAAAGCAGATGACTGGGCCAAACACAGAGCAAGAACCAGACTCCTTCCCACAAGCGGGAGAAGAAACCCTTGACTGCTCCTCATACACACGGCAGGTAACTGCTGAAGGAGACAAAGTCCAAATGTTTGCCCTCGGAATCCAGATTTCAATTCCTCCTTTTGCAGCGTTACCTCCTGTAGCTCAACGGTCCCCAAGAAAACAGTCAAGAGTTTATGGGAAGTGGCTGTTGCCCGAAGTCCTGGGTATGGAGAGAGAAGTTCTCCCTTGAGGCACGATCACGGAAAACTTTGAGTGTTTGACTCTAAAGGCCTTGCGTTGGGCTCTGTGCTGAGCGTGGGGCCGCTGCAGCCCCCAGTGCAGGAGCTGAGAGGCACCCCCAGCACGTTCCGTGGGCCTGCGGCACAAAAATACTCCTCTTTAAAATAGTTACGATTTAAAAGGTCATGTTGTAAAGTCATTCAATTAAAATAGTAATAAAAGAGTAAACATTAACTCACAATTTTTCCTTAGGTCTTTCTTATTTCCAGTTGGTATCATTTCTCCCAGACTAAGTTGCACCTTAAGAATCTGCAAGTTTATCTTGATTAAAAATCTTTTAACTTCTCGGTTTGCAAAGCAAGAAAACTTGTCCTTCCCTCAAAAATACCCACTCCTTGCTCTCGTGACTCCTATGGTATCTGCAGCAATTACGTATTATCCATATTAGCTGTCACTACTGAGACAAAAGTTCGCCGAAACACGATAAAACCGTTGCAATAAAGGAATCGAACTTTTTCACGCTTTAATGAATGCTGCCTGTGCAAAGACGGCAAAAGAGAAAACTCCAGGTAAACATTATCTAGCTGGTGGGCTCTTGCAAACATCCTGCATAGTCCTGATTGCTTCAGTTTCAGTCATTATTACTCAACAACGTTTTCAGAAAACGCGAACAATAAACACTTTCTTGAAAAAGAAGCAGAGATAAACGTACGGCACAAACACCCACCAGGTAGATTGGGCCGAGCTGTAATTGGCCCTGCTCCACGGCAATGAATGCAAAGGCATTGATGTGTTCCAGGTCAGGGATAAGGACGTCGCTTGATTTTAGGACGAGAACTTTCATTTTCTGACTGGCAATCAGAGCCATATATTACACAACCAGAGAGCCAAAGTTTGACTTTGCAAGTGACGAATCAGAGCCAATCCCTCTCCACAGGAGAAGAGAAGGGAAAACAAGTCTGGAACGGTCAAGAGCAGCTTGTGAAAATGAACTTCTGCCTGCACATCCCCTGCCACTTACCCACCCCAGAGCAGCCCACGAGGACAGCACTGTGGAGAGACAATCTTGGGGGCCGCAGTGGGGGTTAGTGAAAAATTTGCTAATGATTTGACGTGTTGAAGACAGTTTTCCAGCTCATACGGGAGGAGCAGATCAGACCTGCTCCAGGGACCATTTAGATCCTACATGGTCGCAAGCTTTTATCATAGCAACAGGAGAAAATAAAATAAAACCACGGCAATCCTGACAAAAGGCAGTCATGAGGTAAGGGAGATCTACCAACAAACCGCTTGTTGTGTTCTTGTTCCTTATGTCAGAGAAATGCTGGAGAATGTCCACTACAAGTGCCACAGCCTCCAGCTGGGTGCTGGCACTGCAGCCCCCCTTGCCCTATGTCCTGCAGAGCACGGATACAACAGTTTAACCACGTTTATTGGCCCGGAATAGTATGTCTAAGCAGTAACTGTAAAATTTGGCACTTAGTTCTCTGTATTCAAAGAGTTAAGCTATGTCCTATAAAGATAAAAATCTCCACTTTTATTATTTTGTAAGGCTGCCTAACAAATGAGGATCCAGCTGTAATTGTAACATTCCAAGCTCCGAAGGCGCCAAGTTTTACTAACTATAATTTAACTGGTCCAGTTGATGCAGTCCAAATTCTTGTTTGGATAATCAGCCTTTGTTTAAATATGTACAAGAAAAAAATAAAAAGCCCAGGCCAGCATTAGCCTCTGGGCATGTCATGTGAGCTTATTACCCCGCAGGCTGCAGTAGCAGACACTCGTGCACAAGAGGAGGATTATTTTGCTAGTATTACCGTTACAGTAACATATAATCAGACCTTCTCCCCCCCCAGCCCCCACTCTTTTTCTTTTTTTTTTTTCCTCCACAATTCACAAGTCTTCTTTCCAAGTTCAAATAAAGTTTAAAGGTGAAAAGGTCAAGAAAGTTTCATGACTGGCTGTTGAAAGAGGGAGAAAGAACCAGGGTCTCCAAGTTTGCATACACTAAAAGCTCAACAATTTTGTATTTTGCTGCAATTCATAACTGTACAAATCCCTTTTGTTGGATCTGTTTGGACTGAAATTAAACACTTGTTAATAATTTATAACTTAATATAATTAGAAAATAATAATAACTGTCAAGCAACTACATTCAATACATAAAGCAACTCGAGTGGCTCATTAGCTTATTTGTCAAAGCAACAACTTCTATACATCCTAGCTTGTCTCCACTGGGAAAAGCGGGT
>NW_010405246.1:22058-25769 GCF_000710305.1 Buceros rhinoceros silvestris | reverse complement strand
GAGCGGTTACGGAGCCACCCAGCTTGCTTGGAAATCATTCCTCCACCAGCTGGGAGCAATTCCCAAAGTGCTGCACCTCACCCCATCCCAGCGATGCTGGCTCCGTTTAAAAGCAGCTTCAGCCTGACATCAGGAGGTGCCTTACCAGAAGGGGAGGAGGGATGGCCCCGGCAGCACGCTGCTACACAGACCAAAAAACACGTCCCGCAGCAGCACGCTGCTACACAGACCAAAAAACATGTCCCGCAGCAGCACGCTGCACATCGCTTGCTCTAAATATTACATCCGACTGAAAGCGTCTCGGTGTTTGGCCAGCAAACTGAGCATCAAAATTAGTCATTTGAGAAACAGAGAAGTTTCAGTTCCTTATCTGTGCTGGTAGGACCTTTGCACAGTACAGCTGCCGGGCCACGCAGAAGGCGCTGCTCTCCCCATAGCGTAACACAAACAGAAGAACTACTCTGCTTTTTTTTCCCCTGAGGAGTAAAACTGGTTTCTGAACTGTGCGTGGCCACGGTTCTCTTGGAAAGCAGAGTGCAGCTGCCTGTGCTGGGCACGCTGGGTACTCATGTCTCATAGATAACCAAGTATTCCAATATTTTCCAAATAGATCTCCTAAATCATTGATACTTTTGCAAGAAATCTACTACACTGAGGTGGAACAAAGTCAATTCCACTGTGTATACTGAGCCCGAACCTCGACTGACTAAAACCTCTGTAATCTCCCCTCAATCGCGTCAATATTCGTCAGCCAGAATGCCCCGTCTATTCCCAGTAAAGGCAGCCGTACAGACGTCCATCCTGACCGACACAGCAAGAGCTGGGATCCTCCGACATCGCAGATCACTCTGCACCAGACAGCCCACCTTTTCCCCCGCTCTTCTCTCCTTGTGAGACCTATGACAATTCTATTTTTATTGTGTATTCATTTAAGATGTTAGAGGACATAAAATTTAAGTGTCTAAAGCAAGTAAGTAGAGATTAAACATTAGGCTTTGGTCTCAACTCAGCCAGTCTGTCCAGGCCTTGAACTAGTGTAAACTGACTTGAACGAAGTCAGTGGTGCCAAACAACTTGCATTAGCCAAGGATCCCTCTTGTTTTCACCTATTTATCCGATAGAATTTCTAATTTACTTACTGAATAAGTCTCTTGTCTTTTCACTCCTCTCAACTCCTCTCCTCTTGATTTTGTTTCTTCTGTCCCACCACCTGTAAACCGAGAACTGAACACATCTGTGTGCAGAGCCGTCTTCCCCCTGCCCTGCAGCTCCCTCCATCACCTCGTCTTCTCTCGGCCAGCTCTGCCCTTCCTAGCTCTGCCCTGTTGTGTTCCCATGCTTTTATTATACATCTTTACGCAAAATTTCAAGGAAGGAGAGAAGGGCTTCAAATACTGTGTGTTATTTAACAAGCCCAACAGTTCTTGGAATACTGTTTAGCATATCTTGAAGCTGAAGAGCAACTGAACTTCCTAAGGCATGTGGGGTCCTTAGAGTGACCAGGTAAGAAAGAAAGGCAACAATTTTTTTTTTAAAAATAAAAGCTTCCCATGCTTTTTTCTGAAATCAAATGGTTCCTACAGAGGAACCAAAAGAGATGTCTTTCTGGCTAACTGGACTTGGCCCTTATAATTAATCTTCTTTTAATTCTTTAATCATAAGTTCAACGTGAAAGGTTTCCTTTTTTTAAGTGAATCTTCTAAAACACATGGAAAAAAGATATGAATCGATAAAATTGATCTAGAATGTATTTTTAGTTGAGAAAGGAGACAAAGGCCTTTATCCTCTTGAGTGCTGTGGATTTCATGCCAATCTCCCAATATAAAGCAGACTTCAGACTTATGCCCAAGAGAAACGGTCTTGGAAAGATGAGATTTTCCACCACAAAATAACCCCTGTGTGGTGAACCATACCAGCTGCGACACGACCTTCCTCCTACATGCTGCTGGGACACGGAGAATCGCACCCACCCTGATTCCTCTCTGCTGAAGTGGAAGTGGTTTAGCACTCCTCTGCTCTTGCGCCAGCCAATTTTTCCATCCGTAAAATCCCCCAAATTGTCACGTGTACCTGGAAATCTGTGGATCTATCTATTTTTTTCTTATTCTGTGCCATTTTGCAACACGGAAAATGGCATACATTGCTCTTAGCATCAGCATACAAAAGCCATCTCTTTCACGACGTAATACAGATAAAACCCCTATGAGTGACACACGATGAACACAACTGGATAAAAAATCCTTTTAAACCAGCAAGGCATTTTTGAGAGGTGCCCATCAAAGATGTGCACCTCTGATAGGAAACGTATACTACAGGGAATTAGTTCTGCTAAGCATCTCGCAGCTCAAAGATGGGCAGAAACTTTCTCAAACTACCCATGTGGTAAAAAGGTGTTTTATCAATCATCCTCATATTAGAAAACACAGATTTTCAGGATATTTCAAAATCCATTGCCAGTAATAAAGTAGGACAGGCAAGGGAAGAAGAGAAATATAGACTTAATACAATGTAACTGCTGAGGATTAAATTTTAACACCACCAAAGCCACACAAAAAATGAATTCAAGAGTCAGAAGATTAAAACTGCATGTAGTCAGCTTGGGATTGGTATGTTACAGATGGAAACTTTCTTGACGACACACAGTTTAAATTCTCATTAGGATATACTATGATTAAAAGCTCCTACAATTTCGCAGTACATCACTTTTTTCCTACTGGCTACTGTAATACAAAAGACATCTCTTGCAAACATATAACTAGTAAAAGAAAGTGCAAGTAAAAGCCATTTAGGTTTCCAGCAAAGACATAAAAGCAAACCAGCTAATGGACATCCAGGGTAGTCAAATCATTTCTGCAAAATCCATTAGTTACTGAAAGTTCTGGAGGCTCAGTTTTTACAGTAAAACCTGTAAAAACTCAGGATCCAGTTTCCCTGTTGGGACACTGAGGTGTGAAGATCCAAATGATGCTGGAACTCAACTTGTACATTTGAACCTTTTGAACTCCATCTGCCCTTCATAAATTACTTTACCACTAGCTTTAACATTGCTAACCTACTGTGCTAGAAAAAAATAAGGAATCATTAGAATAACTGAAAAATCAGCTAACTTCATAACACTTGCAGTGGAAATCGTCTTTGTTCGAGAGAAGCACACGTATAACAGAACCGCAGGATGAGAAAAAGCTTCCAGAGAGTCCAGTGGAAATAACATCTATCTTCACGCTACTGAAAACAACGCAGCAGACCTGCCCCCTCCCCAATTCAAACCCACGTAAATGAAAATTGCGCCGTACAGAAACAGACAGTTGCTCCTTTCCATCTGGAAACCCTGTCAAAGGCAGCAAATTCCACAGAATTCCCAGCTGATAGAGGAACTTCATTTTGCATCTCACGTGAGCTAGCAGCGGCCCTCTGCTCAAGAGCCCAGCAGAGGAAAACATTCCAGTTTTCTTCCATCAGAAGTACAAAGACGTGACAGAGGCACAGAAGCATCGTCCAGGAGACAGTGTCACCCGAAGAGCTACCTGGCCGTTCCTTTCAGTCGTCTTCCGAGCTAGCAGCGGCCCTCTGCTCAAGAGCCCAGCAGAGGAAAACATTCCAGTTTTCTTCCATCAGAAGTACAAAGACGTGACAGAGGCACAGAAGCATCGTCCAGGAGACAGTGTCACCCGAAGAGCTACCTGGCCGTTCCTTTCAGTCGTCTTCCTGATT
>NW_010405246.1:9032-21929 GCF_000710305.1 Buceros rhinoceros silvestris | reverse complement strand
GCCACGCAGCCAGGGTAGCAGCCAGCAGCAAAGCAGGGCACAAACTCCCTTCTGCCAAGCGACAGCCCTGCCTGATACAATGTGTGAAACTCATGCCACTGGGATTTATAACACCTGAACTCCTAGCTGCATTCTTTAAAATATAAAAGCCTCGGATGGTTCTAAATCTTCTACAGTCGTGTGTGCTAAGATGGAGTGGGGCCCTGCCATCCCCTCTGGCTCCAAACGAGCCCCGTGGCAGCCAGGCAGCAGAACGCCTGGCTCTGAAATATTTGAAATGTGGTGAGGAATCTGGGCATCACTTCCTTCAAATCCCGTGGTCCCACACTTCCTGTGCTCAGGAGATAGGGCAGCACCTTTGGGTACGTAAAGCAACCCTTGCTCCAGCGAGTGTGGCCCCAGTCGCGGATGTGTCACCTCAGTCAGCTCCAGTCAGCAGTGGGGGCCACACGGAGGTCCGGCAGGATCCACTCTGCCACGCAGGACCCATCGTGTCTCTGTGCAGGTGTAGATGACTTCTGGACCTTCTCAGGCCCCAGGGATCTGCTCCCCTCCCTTCTGTAAGACCATGGATGTTGGCTGCTAACCGAAAACCTGGTGCCAGATACTCTACTAGCACATGAGAAGCAAACCTTACCCTAAAGATTTTACAGAGTTTAGAGGCATTGTCATCTTGACCCAGAAGTTTAGGTTTGAACCTAACCTTGAGACTTTTGCGAAGGAGAAACTCTTGCTGTCTCCTCCACAATTCCAAAATCAAAAGCATCATCAGAAGTGGTGCAGTAAAATCAGCACTTGCACTTCCGGTCATTTTTCCTGCAGCAGCTCTGGCTGCGTTTGGTGCTACGTGGCCCCGGGGATGGGACTTCGCAGCACAGCGTCGGGAGGGTTACCATCTTACTGCACCCACAGAGAAACCCAGAGAAAAGAGGTTCACACCTCCCCTACAGGAAAGACTGAAATAATCCAACTTTTGAAAATCAACCCAACTTCAAGCCAATGCCCATAAAGATCCTCAATTAATTTTAAGTTGCCTTAAAACCGAAAGACGAGATCCCGCAGGCAGGCTGGGGAGGCCTGAAGAAGGAACTCTGGTAAAGACGGCAGCCCAGCTGCTTAAACACAACGTTAACTGCTTTCTGTTGGATGTAACACACATGCACGCACAAGGAGCGGGTTTCTCATCGTTATTTTTGAGACTGACAGCATGTTTATAGACAGTCAATCACGGGGGTTTAGGAGAAAAACTAAGACTTCACTTGTCCAGGAAGAACGGAAAGGCTGGTTCACAAGCGAGGCAGCACATCGTCACACGCCAAACAATCTGCAAAGAAGAGCTCACGTTGTCTCTCACCTTTCCTGCCTGCAGAGAGAGCTCAGCAGTCAAAGCCGTGTGCGGGCCAGTGTGTACAGCAACTCCTTAGCTCTCACCTCGCTTTCAGAAGGACTTTCCCTGGATTCAGGAAAGTCACCTTTTTTTTTTCTGTCTCAGATTTGTCACTTAAAAAATGAGACAACAGCCCATCTTCCTCTCAGAGGAAAGCTATGAGAATTAATTAAGATCTGAATGGGCTTTCAAGAGGTCAACTAGTATAAAAATACTCACTGCTTTTCTCCATGGATTAAAATGTTATCATACTGTATCTGGACATTGTATTTCAACGTCTCTTTAAAAAACGATCGTGCTAAGCAGCAAAGGGACACAGCAGCTCCCATTTACAGGTCACCTCAGGTCTCCCGAACCATCTATGCCCCAGGGTTTCAGTGAAACTCAGGAATTCCAAAAGCAAAGCACATTGCCCTTAGTACATAAAATGCTTCTGATTCACAGAGTGACACAAATGTACAAGAAAAAAGGATGTCTGATTATTTTTTGTAACAGATGGCTTTTAGATGGACAGAATACACTTACGCATTTCTCTGAACCACCGAACAGCAAGTGATTTTTAACAATGGGCTTGTGTGAAGTGGTACTTGCTTATCAAAAAAGACTCGGAAAAAGAATTTCAGGGGTTGAACTCTCACTGTGTTTTAGGTCCTGAACAAAGAAGGAGATGCTGTAGCTGCACAAGTGTGCACTCCTTCATACGGTGGGAAGGCAGCCTGCCCAAACCGCCTGTGCTCCAAGACACAGTGCTGCCATGACATTTCAGACCTGAAATTAATGAAGTTGTATAAAATTATTTGACATTTAGAAATATATTGAATAAAAAAGGAAAATTATCAAACTTTCTGAGCGATGTGGTGTGCCCCAGAAGCCCACGTCACAGCTTGCCTGTTTAAGCAACAAGTGGTGTGCAAACCAGGGCACAGCTAAATGTGTGCTTGCTATTTATGAAATTACCACCTCCCCTAATTATGACTCCCGAGATGTGATAACTGACCATGTGAACAGCCGTGGCCATACGAACGAACACAAGCGTTCAAAGAAATGATCACTGACGATCGGGTAAGTTAACCTGTTTGACCTCCCACTGCCATGAACAGAGATCTGTGGGTTTGCGCTCCCTCTTCACCAGCACAGACTGGCTTTCCATCCCTTGCTTCCCAGCTTGGGAATGAGCTGTGTATCATTTACAGACTTCTGCGGTTCGATAGAGCATTTTCTGAGGATCACTTTGGAAAATGGTACCACATTTCAATCCAGAGCGACACAGGTAGAAGCCTTAAAAAAGACCAACAACCAGAGTGGTCATCAATAACTTTTGTTTAAATGTATTACCAACATAACCCAGAGTGATTCAAATAATCAAAGTATCTCACTGTCATGCACGGGATCTACAGTCCATTACACGTCACAAGCTAGAAAGGACCTAAATTTCTGATGTTTAAACAAAGAGTAGACAAGGAACAAAACACAAATCACAGCAACACCCTCCCCAACCCCAACCCCAACCCCACAGAATGGAGCGATTTCAGAAAGCAAAGGTACGTACATCCAAGTGTTTATTCCTTGGAGCTCATTGGTTTTGGAATCACATGCAGCACCAATAGTTAAATGCAGAGGCTGATCTCATCTAAGAGCTACGAGTTCATCTGCTGGGTACCTTACAAAATAGCAGAGATCAGTCCTGCCCGATACAAACGTTAAGTCGTAAGCGTAACATTACATAATGTGCAACAAAACGTTAATTTACAAGATGGGGAATCTCATGCTTTTTTCCTCAGAAAGAACACATTTCACACACCACAAGACGGCATAAACAAATTCAAAAGTTTAAAAAACATCGTTGTATCTTATGCCATTTCATTTTCTGTTTTGTTTCACTAGCTGATATCTCAAGAGACAAGAAAAAACATGCTGCTGGCGAAGTACTAAATCACACCGAAAGAGCTAAGGTTTTTAGATGAAACAAGAAGCTGATTACACATGCACCGAGTATAGCAGTCACTAAGCGTTTCTGGATTGTAGGGATAAGATACTCTCTTTGCTTATTACTGCCTTCTTGATCCAAAGAGATTTAAGCAACTGTTTTCAATTAGATGTTTTTAAGCTAGTAAAACTGCATCCATAAAGACATATTTATAGAACAACTTAAAACGGGAAGAATTAAAATGACTACAAAACTGATGAATTCCATTCCACCCCCGCCTCCCCCGCCCCGAATCATTTACTGACCATTAACGAGCAAAAAGCTCTGCAATTTTAAGAATTAATCCACTGTCGCAAAATTAAATCAGATACACTAGCAGGGATAATGACAAACTGGTGGCTCCAGTGTTGTCAGTTTGCAGCTGATACAAGTTCAAGTCGTCTGTGCTAGTGGCCCCTGTTAGAACAAACATGAACATAAAAGGTAACATTAAAGGTGCAGCAGCACCAACTGAATCAACTCTGTCACTGTGGATGCAGACTCCTCCTAAGTGGCGTAGAGTAACATTGCATTTTAGAAATGATCTGGCTAGTTCCAAGACTGCCAGACCTCAGTGCATGGAAAGAAAGGAAGACACAGTAATGAAAGTAAATGAGAGAGACGACACTCGGCTCCCTCTAAATTCCTGAGCACAAGAGCCCAGCAGTGTGGCTTTGCTGCATATGACTGCTTTCAGCCCCCTTACCCTATGACGAATATTCTGAGATTTATAGGAACAAAACCGAGCTTTGATAGTTTTCATCTGACAGTTGCTGAAACAAAATTTGCCTAAAAACCTCTGCAGCATGTGACTACGAATGTTTGCAAGCTGAGTTGCCTCGTCTCCAGTCCCTGCAGAACACACAGCAATGGCAATGGCTCGGAGCTGGCTGGAGCCCCGAGCAGGCACCACACCCTCCTCTCCTCTGCCAAAGCCAGAAGCAGCAGTGGTCAAGTACCTACGAACACCTCTCTTCTACAACTGCCTGCCCCAGGGCTGGCTCTAGTTGGAGGCCAAATAAGCCATAAGGGAAGTGCAACAGCCTAGAAGGGGCAGGGGCAGCACACAGCCACCTCCAGCCCTACCTCCTCCTGCCGCGAAAGCCAGCTGAAGAAGCTCGAGTTCACCTGGAAGCCGAAGTTTCAACCTCCCTACGGATTTCTACAAGCCCAGTTTGTTCCTACCTAAGCACATTGTCACAAAAACTCTTAAAAGCACATTAACATTGGACTGACTTTAAGATTCGAATACATCATTTAAACATACATATTTTATACATTTAATACTCTTCAGGCCATAAATACAAACGGATCTTACAAAGCAAGGAGCACTCTCAGCTTTCTTCTATCTCAGCATGGGCACTCTGCACCACGGGCGACGGGTGCTGTGCCCGGACTGCCCCGCAGCCTCCCTGCGCTGCCCTGCAGGTGCAGGAGATGCTCCAGGACAGCATCTCGCAATTCCTGCACAAGCCCTTGCAGGGAAGCACATGAGAGACTTTATTTTCTGGTGGGTTTTTTTGTTTTTAATTAAGACCCTGCAGCTTACATTTGCTTCTCATGCTGAAGAAGCACATGCTACGTGAGGAAACTTTAGAATGGAGGTACATACAGGGTCTAGTTCTAAGGAAACTCTTTGACCCTGAAGCGAGGAAGTGCCCTATGCAGCACCTCGCCTGACCCAGACATTCAAGATAAAACCATATTTGTTTTACATCTGCATCCTGCCCATCCTGACAGAGCAGCAGTAACCAGCAACTGGCAGCTGAAATCTGCTGCTGAGGCTCGGAGGGCAGCGGCAGCCGTCGCGGGGGGCCTCTGCCCTGCCATCCCCACCGCCTTTTGATCTCGGAGCAAAAGGGCAAAGCTGGGTATGAGTGCTTGGGGAACCTGAGCTACCCTCCTTCCTCACGAGCTCAATGGAAAGGAGAGAGAATTCAAGTAGTGACGTAACCTGTGCAATCGTACACTGTGTTCTGTTCCACGGTGTTCAAGAAACAGAAAGCTGTAGTGATGCAGTCAGCCTTTAAACCTCTCTGTACGGATCTCCCCACGGTCCAAACCTGCTCGGACAGGCAGATGGTAATGTACCTAGGGAAATCACATCAGGTGCCCCAATGATGATGCATAACTGCACCAGATTCACCCTTCTGAATGGATGTGGCTCTGATTTCTAATGGGTTTTGACCTTGTTTACAACATGTTAAGAAACAAAATAAAAACGATTCCATTTTTGATCCTGGGAAACTTGGTAATAACAAGGCTAGTCCAGTGCCTTTGATTCATCTAAGTCTTTCTGCATAGTAAAGGATGGTTCCTGTAAGAAAAAGTTGCAGCATAAAACCAAAAGCAAATTTCATACAATTATATCTAAATTGGCATGGCAAAACTATGAAATAGAAGTGAACATAAAAGCAAGTGAAATAACATGAACAGTGAAGCAGTAAACAATTTTGCCTAAGGCACAACACTAATGCAAGACTAACTTCAAAGCATCAACTGAACCAACAAAGGTGACAAACAATATGCATAATAACAAACGCAAACCAGCCCTCACTCCATTTTCTTCCCTTAATCAAGATCAAACCCAACAGCAGGGAACACCACGCAGCATCCCCATCACCTTGGAGCGCACCGTGGCTGTGTGACAAGTCCCTCGCTCTCGCAGGATGAGGGGCGGGAAGGGAAGAAGTGCTGGGGGATAAGCACGTTCAGCTCTTGTTAGTGGCTCTGAAGCTGGGACACACCAGGGCCACCAGTCCCTAGAAGACTGTCGCAGGCCATTAACCAGCAGGGAGGTACGTGTCTAACCCGGGGTGGTAGAAGCTCTATAGATACATAACGTGTGCAGTGTAGAAAGCTGCAGATGAACATATCCCTCTTACGGTGTGCTGTCAAACAAATACTGCTAATCCTGCAAGTCCAAATATGAGGTTAGTACATCTCAGAAATTTCTGGTTTGATAACAGCTTCTGCCATTTAAAACAGATGATCCCCAGGCAAGTGCTGGTCTTGCTCATAAAACCCTTCAAACTCTTCCTTGTGTTTTATACATGGAACAACGTCTATAATCCAGATTACAGCACTTCGGCCACAAGTCCCTTCAAATAAACTAGGCTGAGACGTTATGTTAAATTCACCCCATCAGAAGATTTATTCTTCCTATTTTGTTTGGGGTTTTTTTCCTAATTATAACTTATAATGAACTTCTTCCCCAGCAAACTGACTCAGGGAAAATCCACCCTGAAAAGCATCAGCCACTGATGAATTACTTTTATTAAGTTAGAGAAACAAAACCCACAGTGGTTTTCAGCGCTGCAACTCACAGCAGAACTCACAAGCTTGAAGGCAGAGAACTGCAAAAGTGGGAGCCCTGCTCTGAACAGCGCCTCCATTTACCGAGGGGCTGAAATTCCCTGCACAAGGGGTTTTTCTCTCTGCCTTAACCTGAGGATTTGGTCCTCTGAACAGCTGCTCTGGACTTAACAAAATGCCACAAAAGCCACTGCCTTTACTGCATTAAAAACTGAAATAATGGGAATTAAGCAGAAGGAGAATACACTGATACTTAAGCAGTTCAGCTTGTGATCGGGTTTGTTGAAAGCTGGAGTAGATAGAAGAACAGAGTTAAGAAAAGCATTTAATCTTGGGCAGTTTCAAAGACTTTTAGACTTTCCTTTTAAGTTTTAGTAGCCAAGAGATTCCAGTTTTAGCTTTCACTTAGGATTTTTCACTGAGGACCTTGAGGACAAACTCCAGCTTTAGCACGTCTGGGCATTTCCCCGCAATAACGGGCTGGAATGAACATCCCACTGCATGAACCTCCCCGCACTGCGTGCTCCACCCCAGGGAATCGCGCCAAGGAAGGTGGGCGTTCGTGCCTGGGGATTTCTCCCTTTAAACATGCAGCAGACGGAGCAACCCTTAACATCTGCAGTAAAACTTCAGTATTCTCTTCTTTAAGCCAGCATCCTCTTTGAGCACTGATATTTTATATCACGAGCCCTATTTACAGGCTGCCTCTTCCTCTGGCCACGGGCTCCTCTTCCACTTGCCCACTCGCCAGTTTAGCTGTTGGAGCCAATCTCACCCGCCTTTTATGGAAAGATCTGGAACACCTTAGACTTGCACACGCAGCGAGGAGGAGGCTCATTCACACAGTTCACACATGCTTTTACATTCAAGGGTGGCTACTGAAAAGTTTAACTTTTGTTAAAGAGGACAGAAATAAAATGAAACAGGAAAGTGGATATTTTTCTTACTTATTTCAAGTGTACGTAATTTGGGTAATTTTTTTTTTCCCTGTGACATGAAATAGATACTCTTCTGGGGAACTGTAATATCCCTCAGCGGGTTTTCCACCAAGAATGCAAAAAGAAACACTTTTTCTGAAGAAGTCATGGAAACTTGTAAATTGGAGACACAAGCCCTCATTGAAAACCTGTAATTTTTAAATTAAATTTACATGTCAGGGGATCTTTTGAGCGTCGGCTCTATGTTTTTTATAACGTACGCTTCCAGTGCTTTTTCCCATGGGTATTATGCACTATTTCTAAACCGGGATTACTCAAGTTGAAGTGTGATAAAGGGCACATTATAGTTATATTAAGCAAAACGGGGAGGAGAAAGATTTTACGTAGCCCAAAGAAAGCTGCGCTGAGTCTCATTTCTGGTAACAAGTAGAGCAAGGCAGCCAGTCAGCTAGAAACCGCTGCTATCAAACCCACACTCTGGCCTGGGAAATAGTGAGTTGTTTGAGCCTTTCTTTGTTTTCAGCCAAAAAATAAAGGTTGTTTTCTTCAAAATCATTAACTCTTCCTCTGGGCTATCACCGGAAATGTTTTGTGAGCAACAGAAGGAGAAGCAAGCTCTGGATCGTACATCAGTTTAACTTGCCCGAGTACCCTTCGGACGAGCTGCAGAGGGGATTTCTGAACACAGTCTGGGTTACCATCTCATCACGCTGCTCTTCCCAGTGGTTTCACAACCGTGTTGTTATTCTTCGCAGCTCACCCGAAAGGTGCAGGAACTTGCTGAACTTGCACGGTCTCCGCAGTGCCCGGCCCAAATAAGAAGCACTTGTCAACAGAGCTGCAGCCATACAAACAAGCAGCAGCTGGATGAGGAAAGGAGGGCACGTCAGCGCAGAGCAGCAGAAAAGGTTTTTCACAGCAGCTATTTGCAACCCTCCAAGGAGCTACAGAGGCTGCCCATTAAAACCCTGTTAAAACACTTCTGATGTTGTCAGCAGTGGAGAGCTGAAATAGCACAGTGATCACTGAGATGCTATCTGCCTCAAGCAGTTCAGCGGTACTGTCAATAATATGAGCAAGAAGGTACAAGATGAGCAACAACCTAATTCCTACATCAAAATTTCATAAACCCCCTCAGCTGGTAAACACTGGAGATGTGGGCAAACACAGGACAGCCAATAAACCACCCAGAAAAGATGACCTCCGGTCTGGAATCTTTCCCAAAAGCTTTGAACCTTTACATTAATTTACACTTTGAAAGCAGAGCAGCGTAATGGCAAGGAGGGAGCAGGAGGGAGGAGGTGATGGCTCTCCCAGCAGTGCTCCTCCTCTGCTCCCCAGCTCTGCACTTCGGACAAAGCCCAAGGATAAACCAAACACCAGTTTCAGGCACATACACTTCCAAATATGTGATCCTGTCGTTTCTCCCCACTTTTCCCTGCTTTGAATTTTGAAAGCACTAACGGGGCAGCCATTCCTTGGGGTAGTTTTTGCAAATACAGTCCTATCAGGCGAGAAAATTTGCTCCTTCTCCCTGTGGGAGAGCGGTGCCTCGTTTGAAGGAGACCTCTGATGTGCCAGAGTACTAAAACTGTGCGTAATGATAGCAGAATCATTTACTCCTGTGGTACTCTGTGCTCATGAGGAAGTACTACTCACAGTGAATAATGGCTGGAGAAAGAGGGCCAAGGTGAAGAGTTATTTATAATGCAGTAGCCAATGAGTAAGCACTCAGCTATGAATTTACTGCTCTGGCTACAATTTCATGAGAAAACGAACAGGGCCAGCTTTTGGATTTCCAGTTTTTAAGAGTTATACACCCAGTAAAACCTAGTAAAAATAATTTGGGAAGGATTGGGGTGGTTATTTATAAAGCAACCACGACAGAGATCGTGCGCATCTCGGCTAAATGCAAGATCATCATAGATGCTTTAGTTTTAGATACTGTCCTCAGAATTGCTATGGCAGTCAGTGGAAGTCCTAGACTCATCGTCTTAAACCAGTATCAGATGCTTCCCCCTTCTTCTGCAATAAATATCCACTGCAGAGAGCCAAAAGACAGAGCTCGCTGGAAGTGAAGCAAAGAATGAGACTGTCATCTGCTCGGCAGTCCTGGTTTAGAGGTCAGAATATCCGTCTACGAAGTGACTGTACTAACTGCCTTTCAGAACAAGTTTCTGTCAAGTGTACCCTGGATTTGCAGAAGATCCAGCATGCTTAGGAATAATTTTTAATTGTTTCTACCAGCCCAGAATGAGGCAAAAGTTATTTCTAGAAACACATTACCTTCACCCACAGCAGTAATAATACATTTGGGCTCATCTGACCGGGAAAATACTGGCACAACATAACCAAGCTTCTGAACTTCCTACACAGACACATACTGTTTCCCAGGACACCCCGCGGGATAACTGGGTGTTTTCCAATGTCCACATTGCAGGTCATGACTCAGTCTGGATTCTGCTGAGGACCTGCTTATCGACTGGAGTTCAGATGGCAGAGCACTGCAGGAGACTTTGCCTTGCCATCGCTTACTGGACTGCTGGTTCCTAGAGAAGGACTATGTTTTAGTTCAGCCAGCATTTCACCCTGGAAGGACACACGGCTCAGATTTGTGATGGAAGCAGACACTTGGAAAAACAGAAGTAACGATTCTACAGGACTGCAATGGATTTCTGAACTCTAAACACAGAAGGGATGGCTGCCTCTGCATTTTTTGAAACCAGCTGCTAGTTTTACTGTCGGTTGTGATTCCAGCTTGCAGAGTCCAAGGGGCATATTTTCACCTTGACCTACAAAGAGCTACACGTGGAACTATGCTCTTTGGTTTTTCTAAGGGGAGTTGGTGTTAGTTGCGTTATACTGGTGCTGCTGAGCTCGCAGCAACTGGCCTAAGTTTACCCTGGTAGATGAGTACTGAACTCACTCAGAGCCAACTGAAAAGCCTCATTAGCACTTTTGCACATTATCTTGCACATTTTCACGTCTTATGATTTTAGAAAGCTGTCCTTGTCCCCTCCTTACCCAAAAGGAAGTTCTAACAACTCAGTGTTAGAAAGAAGGAATCTGAAGAGCACTGACAGTCCCGTTTCCCCTGGCCTCACGAGTCTGAAGTGAAATACCTGCCTTGGTACAACTGTTTCTCTTCTTCTGTTAGCTAAATATTGTGACACCGTGCAACTAGAGCACAAAGAATAAAATTACAACAATTCGAGATGAATGTCACTTTTACAGGAGTCAGGTATCTCTAACAACCCAGTCAATAACTCAGCACAAATTAACTCTGCCAAATAATAGGTGTGTTGACCCTAAATTCATGAGGCAATAAACCCTACCAACAGCCCGTTGTTTTAACATTCGCAGGCACTTCTCAAAGACAATACAGTTTTCGTTTGTGAGGAAGAAGATCATTAGTTAGGAAAGCTTTTAAAAAAGGTTTTAGTATCATCAGCAAAAACTAATAGGAAAATAAATTAACTTACATCTGACGCCAGTTTGAAAAGAAGGAAGGCATTAAAACCCCGAAGCTGTCTAACCGGTACACGTCCCGAGGACTGTACCCCGTAAACCCACTTCTCTGCAGACCTCCCTAACCACAATAACTAAATTAAATTTCCTCCCTTTCTTATTACATTTTGTGTGAGAGACGCGTTGCTGTGAACGCAGATCTGTCGTACAGTGGAGTCACGGCAATATAATTTGAACCAACTCCGCTCATCTCTCCAACTCTACAGCAATGAAAATACACTTAAACACACAAAGCCGTAATTGGTTCTTCCAAAGTCATCTTCCTTCTGAGAGCTTTTGCACAATAGCAGAGCTCAGGTAAAGTTACTGTTCAAAAGCTGTCCTATGGCAGGCTCTGGTGTGAATTCTTACTTCTTGAAGAAAAACACATTTTCTAATTATTTTGAGAGTCAATTTTAAAATGCAGTGTTTTAAAATACCCCAATCTTCGTCCGTGAAGCCAAGCCATGACATGACGACATTTTAAAATAACACACCATGAAAGCTGGGCCAAAATACTTTACGGCTCTGAAGAAAATTCTCTTTTCCCTTCCCCTGGATGCTTGCAAAGAGATGCTGTAATTAGTCCGACAAACAATCGTTACATACGAAGACGTGCACATAATGAAACTGTCCGCCATGTCAACTACAGAATTATGAAAGATTTACACCTACTTCATATTAAAATTATTTAGTAAATGTCACTTAGCACAGCAAAACCGATGGGCATGTTATTGAGAGGCAGTGAGGCTCAGCGCAGAGCTCTCAAAACCAACGGCCAGGAGCAGACTCTGCAAGAAAAGTGTTTATATGGCCATAAAACCGTGTGGTGCCCGAATACACTCCTCTCTTTTCTTAGAAAGAAAGAAAACATAGAATCAAAAATTGAAAAAGGAAGTCACACAGAAAGTAAAATGAAATATTAATAAGAGATATAACATTTTGGGAAATGAATGGAAACAATTAAAATGCATTTGCGACTGCAACTGCTTGCTAAATGCAAACCATGTTCTTGGGTGGATTGTCTGATTTCAGCAAAAGATGTACTTCCTCTTAGCTTTTGCTTCAAGCTTTCCTTCTATGAGAAGTCAAGTAATTAACTTGCCAGGGGAAGAAATTTTCCTCTTCAATGCCTTTACATTTGTGTAAAGCAGAATTATACAAAATGCTGATGCAAGGCCCAAAGGGAGAATCTGTGAGCTTTACAGCACACCCTTCCTAGACCACCTTAAACCCACCCACCGCCTGCCTCCAGATCTGGATGTCCCCGCGATGCGCCAGGGCCCAGTGTCCGCGTGCAGGGATGGAGTTTATTCACAGGAAATATGACGGGAAAATTCATGCTCTGCTGCTTAATCAGAACTGACACGGCATCTCCAGAGAGAGAGAAACTTTGGATGTCAGGCAGGTTAGCATAGGGCAAGCAGACGGTCAATAAAATATTCAATAAAGTACTCCGATACAATAGATCTAATACTGTGGAAAAAGCCAGAATGCCTTTTTTTTTAAAATAAGAAAGTGAGTTTAAAATGGTGGTTAAAATGCCTGTACAATATTAACCTCCCGAAACTCGAAAACAATTACTGCTTGAACTTGTTTTAAAAGGAAAACCAAACAAAGGCTCATGTAGCACAAGATAAGCTTCCGCAGACATGCAAAGCAGGTAACTCAGAACAAGGACATATACCCTGTCTTACAAAATCTCTCCGAGGCAGATTTACAACTGATTTTTTTTTTTTTTTTTTTAAAAAAAGGGAATCACCAAACCACCTAAAAACCCTCAA
>NW_010405246.1:0-8915 GCF_000710305.1 Buceros rhinoceros silvestris | reverse complement strand
CCTCACCTAAGCTGGACCCCAGCAGAGTGTGCGCTGACCTGAGTGACCCGGGAGCAGCCCCAGCATCAGCTCTGGAGTCCCAGGGCCATCTTCCATCTAACCTGCTGCTCGTTTTTCCAAGCAGGATTCCTACCAGATTTCCTCTCCGAGCAACCTTTTCGTGAGAGGTCTTTCATCCCCTGCTGTCAGTGACTTAAATTTCCCCCCCACCTCCCCAGACTGAAGTGTTTGGTAGGAAAACCCTGGAGGGATCATGAAAGCAACAGGCCATATGCAGTGAATCCCCGCAATCACTCTAACGAAGCTAAATCTTTGAGTTTACATAAAAGGAAAATTAAATCAAGCGCTGGAGTGGATTGGAAAGAAATGCACCAGGAGATGGATAAAGTTAATCACGTTTAGTTAAGGCTAATGCCGACCTACTCCGGCTTGCCTTGGAGATCCTGCGTGCTTCCTGGAAGTTTTATCTCTACGGGAACACAGCTGCACGCAGAGCTGCGGCAGCTGCCCTGGATTTCTGCAGTGCTTCATGGCTGCAGACTGCAGGGAAAGTACCGCTTCCTCCAGGCAGCACCACTGCTGAGCAGCACGGACGGAAATACGAGAAGTCGGGGCTGTGGATCATGACTCGGGGACTCCTGAAGCCCGGCCCTGTCCGCTAAGCCCCACGGCAGTAATACATTTAATAGGCAAGTTGGGGAGAAACTC
The DNA here is from genome assembly GCF_000710305.1 of Buceros rhinoceros silvestris. NCBI lineage: Eukaryota > Metazoa > Chordata > Aves > Bucerotiformes > Bucerotidae > Buceros > Buceros rhinoceros. The sequence goes on along the minus strand of NW_010405246.1, from coordinate 8,207 downwards.
CTTCACCTCAGCAAAGTAACGAAAGCAAAATTTCATTCTCACGTTGTATCCTTCCTGTCGCCTTTCCAAAGAACGCTGGGATTTGATTGGGATGCTCTGCAGGGCAGGAGGCTCCGTCCTGAGCAGCCGCGTTTCACAGAGCTGCGCCTCCCGCTGCAGAGCAGGAACCCAGCCAGGAGGAGTGCGGGCAGCTCCCGACGACCCACCAACCTGCTGCTCTGCGCGGAGCAAGAACTTGCACCTTCCTTCCTCTCCTTACAGAAAGATCTTATTTTATCTATACTTGATCTTGTGGCTCAAAATGTGAAAGCAACATTACTTTTAAGAGAGGAAACGGCACAGAAGCTCCTGTAGTCATTACATTGACTACTTTTAATTTTATTTTTCACAAAGATCTCAACCACATCTCCAGCAGGTGACAGCAGGAAGACGAGAGGCTATTAAAATAAACAGAACTAATTTCTTCTTATATTCACCCATTTTAATATGGCAACTTTTTTTTTTTTATCCTAAAACAAAATTGTATCTTCAAACAAAAGGCAGCCGAAGTTTGGCCACAAACCCACAACGCTGTCTCAGACACACAGTGGGGAAGAGCTACAGGTCCTGGACCACAGAAGCCCTCGGGTTGGCACCCACTGGCTGCTGCGTGATTTGAAGGATACATCCAGCCCACACGCCACAGGTTGACTATAGTAGTTGTACCTGGAATTTAGAATTTAAGAAATCGAGTTGTATTTCCCAGAAAGCTTACTTTCCCGCAGTGCTGAAACAAATGTATTCCTTTAACTCCTTCTGGTTTAACTGGTATCAGCTACGCAAACCACACAGTCCCTAGATGAAGGAGCAAAAGATTAGGATATGAATCTGTCAAGTTTGGAATATTTTTTCTGTATAGCTCTGTTAAATGACTGAAGACAATAACGCTTCAGTGTTTTCTGAGAATAGCTCATTTATTCTTTATTTCAGTGTCACAGAAAAGATTATTTGCAACTATTCACTTCCTTACAAAATATTCAGATTCTTCAATGAAAAGAGTTTCCCACATTGTGTAGCCACCCACACAGCTCCATTTGGAAGTGAATGAAAAGCTGCGCTTGATGACGCTGAATCTGTTAACCTCTTCCAGCTCTGGGGAGCCACTTTCCTTCTGCATCTGCACAAGGAAAAGTGTTGAACCCAAGCTAGCTCCTGTTGATTACATACAAATAAAGACAATGAAGGCCTCAGATGACTAAATACAACAGAAGCGATTTCTGAGGATCACAAACCGTGTATGCAGTTCTTTCATTTCTGGCTAACTAACCTCAAATTTAGGAATTCACTCTAACGTGTGTAACAGGATATGAAACATCCTTTCTTTTACTTTAGGCTACTGGTGTCAGCTCTGAGCAAACTCCATCAGAAGTCATCACCATTTCTGACTAGTTAGTCGTCTATGGGAACCACTATGCCTAGTGGTTTGAGTCCCTTCCCTGATCACACGATTAGCGCTCGTGACAGCAGCCTCACCAGAGGCGGGGGACACCGGCTGGCAGAGGTGGAGCTCAGAGTACATGAACCACAGTACTGAAGGAACACGCATTCCAATCCTAACGTCTTTTTTAGAAAGTGTAATTTGCACCGTGCTGCTGCTTTTTGGAAAGCCACCTTTGCTTAGAACCATTTCACATCCCAGCAAACCTCCGCTTGACGCCGCAGTCAAGGACAGAAGCAGAAGGACCGCTCTGCCTTTTGCAGGACCTGGTGCCCGTGTGCTCAGATGAGAGCGTGCAGGGGCAGGGTGCCAGTGCGGTACAAGGACCTCAGGTTTACTGGTGCTGGGGAAATGACAACTTCCAGCGCAGCCCTGTTCTAAACCGGTAGCCCTCCTATTTGCTAACTCCTATTTACTAAACGCCTTCCTAGCTGAAACACGTCCCTGCCCTTCTCCCCTCTCACATGAGCACATCAGTGCACGCCTGCCCGCAACGCTGGTTCCTACAGATCCTCAACCACTCAGAGTTCCACCACGTGCCTGCTGTGCAGCTGACAGCCAGGCCACGAGCCTGGCACCTTCTCCAGCAAACAGGGGCATGAATGACCTGGAACACAGTACGAACACATCCAGAGTGTTCAAATAATCCAAACACAAATAAATCGCCCCCTGCAATTTGACTGAAACACTCTGCAGTTGCACCGCTGTTTTGCAGATCTCCTAAGCATGACACGTGACTCGGGCATCAGCTCTTTAAGACCTCCAGCATTTCTTTCCTGATTTTCCTCGTTTCCCTACTCGCACATCTCTGCACTGTGAATCCCAATGAGCTGTGCGAGGCTTAGGCCAACATATCACTTCTCCCCTCCCATCATCCCATTTCACCGCGAAATCTGATTCTTCCATCTGTCCCTTCCTCCTCGCCCCATCTGGTGAAATCCAGCAGTTGCATTAATCCCATCTGATGCTCCAGCCAGCACTTGCATCCTCACCACGTCTGTACCGCAGCATCGCTGCTCGGCTCCTTTAAGAGGTCACGAAAAGAGATGTTAGTACACTGAAGAAATTCAGAGGAGAAAAAAAAAAAGGAAGGAAGGAAGAAAGGAAGAAAGAAAGAGTTGCTCTTCTTTGAGAGCTGGCTGGAATGGAGAGCTATCTTCATAAATAGACAGGAAACAGAAAAGACTAATGTTGGGCAGATGACAGATCCCTGAATTCAGTTAACTGGCCTTCAAGATATGAACTGTTCTATTAAACATAGAGGCATTATGTTGGTCATCCACTTTAAGCCCAAGAGTGATTAAAATGCTGGCAGAAAATAAAAACTGGCTATTGAAGAGCTTGCCCTGAGGTCCTAATTTCAAATCAAATTTTACAGCGCCGCACAGGAACAATGGCAGCCCAGTACTCCAAGTCTTCTTTTTGTCACTTTGTACAAAGAAACCCCCTCAAACTCTCTCAAAGAACAATGGCCCCTCTAGATTCACAACTACGCCAAGAATGGGCTCAAACCATACAAAAACACATTTTAAAAATACATTTTACACTGCCCTTGACATTTGAGATAAATAGAAGCCAATGCATTGAAATTCCAAGTATTTTTTATATCCTTTCACAACGTGAATTTTTTATTTTCCCCAGTCTACTTGATCTTTGACATTCTGGCCTCTGCAAAAGAAGGACACAGCAGAGCAGTCAAAGAAATTAATTATGTAGATAATTGCATTTTATTAAAATGATTACTGTAGCAGAGAACTCAACAAATGACAGCTACACGAACCTGGCCCCCAGAAGAAATCAAGAGGACACAAACAGTTCATTTTTAATTGAAAAACTTCTCAGCTATTAACATTTAATTATCTGTTACTGATATATGGCACTAGTTTAATTAGCATTTTGCTATACGTCAGGTTTGCATTTTAGTAGAACCACTTTTTTAAAGTTCTGCTGGGCTGCTGCAGATTCCCTGTTTCTCCAGTGTGAGTTTATTTGAATTTGGCAGCTTGGATACAGACAGTTGTTTCCTAGTGAACGGCACACAGGACCATATGTTTCAACATTTAAGCAATTTAGAATCAGAGGTATAATTCTGAGTGTCCTTAGCAGAAATTGTACATTAAATACCCAAAGGAGCTGAGCTCTACAAGACATACAGCCTTTTTTAGCACTTTCCCCATAGCAACAAAACCACTCCACGCTACTTATATCATCTACTCGAACCACAAGCGCACTGAGCGCCTTGGTGAGCTGACTGAAGTCTGCAGCCGGCCGTTCCAAGGGCTGCTGTGTTCTCGACCACAGGGGACGAGCAAGGATATTGTTTTCCCTTTCTCCCCCCTGCCCCTCCCTCCCGGTAAGCAGCTTTCATCCAGAATTGCCTTTGGAACACACCTACGGCCAGAACTTGCAGCTGGTATCTTGACTTGCGGCTATCTACTTTGTAAAAAGGCACTGGTAACAGATTTTGTTGCCCACAAAAGAAGGGCAAACACGCTGTTTGTGTCGTCGTCTTCATTTCTGGGATGATGAACATCACCAGAACTCTAGATTTAAATGAAGATATAGCCAAGGCATGTCTGGCACAATGTGCCATGCCTTGTGCTGGTTCATCCACTCTGCTTCTCCTGGCATGAGGCCACACAACCTCCAAACTGCACAAGAACATTTCAAAAGTAGGTTCTGAGAGAGAAAAACAACCCCAAACCCAACAAAACCTGAGACAAAAAAAATAAGTGTTACAAACTACATCTCTGATTCAATTGGTAACTCTTCACCATTTGAATCGCATCACCCGAGAATGAAGATGAGAAACTGAAATGAAAACTTAGTGCTACTTCCTTTTCAGAGGATAAGCACAAACCAAGAATCGCAGCAGTTTATCCAGTACCCTCAAGGATTAGAGTGAAGGCACCGACCGAACCACGATCCCCCTGAAGCCACAAGCAATGCTGCAGACCACGTGCGGAACGTGGGGTCGCAGCTCCTGACCCTCCGGCAGACAAACTCAAGACCCACTTGCCACGTTCACTTCCTTTTAACCACTTCTCTGAACGTGCTGTGCCACATAACTTATTCTTCAATTTTTCACAATACTACTTCACAGAAAACGGCAACAGGAAATGGTTTTTTCCGGAGTGGGAATGTGCTGTGTGGGATGCAGGGCTGCCCCGCACTCCCGCTCCTGGCAGCTCACAGTCCTCACACTGCCACAGCCTGCACGTCCACGGGGCTGCAAGGGACTCGAGACTTCTTTTCTTTCATGTTTTTTTTTTCTTTTCCATCCCACATACGTATGGAAACTGAAGAGATACAGGATTCAAAAACATTTCCTTATAGCTTTCATTAAAATCCTGTCATTAAGTAACAAATACTAAATTCCTCATTATAATTTCTAGTCATAAAATGTTTTCCAAGTCTCTTTCATCAGTATCTAAAGGTTGTTTTCATCTCGTGAAGGCTCTGTCTGTCATTTTGACTTGGAAGCCTGGTACAGAAATCCACGTCAAATGCCTGAGTGATTCTGAGTGATTAAAACAAGCAAACAAAACCTCCAAAAATAATTCCATTTGTGGGTATTTCCTTTAACAGCATTAATAACCTAATGCATTTAAAATGAAGGTTTAGAATTATAATTCACTTGTATTTCACAGGATTAAAAATGCAATATATGTAATATAGCTCCCGTATATAAACCCAAACGTATCGAGGAGGTATTTTGACAGTATCCATTTCCATTGCGCAGCCGTTCAGTGTCGACACCTTTGTAGGTCTTTTCGATTTTACTTCATTGCTCTACTTGAACGATATAAACCCCAAAAGAAACTGTAATCATTCAGGTAGGTCTGAAACTACGCATTCAGGGGACGTAGCTCCAGGAATATCTGCTCAGGACCGAACAGAAGTTTAGGTTTCTTGTTTGGAAGTGGATTTAAAACTAACGCCCAGTCCTCAGCGACCTGTACACCCAACACAAGACATCATCTGCTAATCGTCATCTACCTCTTGTATCAACGACTGCAAGTTTACAAGAAAATGGTCAATGAACAGCTATTTCTTGTCTCTGAAACACCGGAGAACTGAGTGGAGGCCACTGAAAGGGACAGTTTGTAGGGCGGCACTTTGTTGCACAGCGTGTCTCTCCCGCTGCTAAAACCAGCGGTGTTTTCAGTAGGAACAATGAACACGTTAAATGAATGTATGCTTCAAAGGAAGGAGAGAACAGGAAGAAACGCCCGCTGCCGAGAGCCGCTGGACACCTGGCTGCAGAGCAGCCGCCGTGCCCTTGCCCAAGCAGCCCAGGTTATTCCCATCTCCTCGTTCTCACTAGGAATTCCACCCCGACCCTGAGAAACGCTGTCATCAAAACAAGGACGTTTCCATGAAACATGTCTCCACTGCGAAAACATTTAATAAAAACATTCCCATCCCATTCTAATTTTAATTTGCGCTAAATTTCAAAGCAAAGAAGCAGGCGCAGCTGCCTGATTTCCTCCTTCAAGGCACCCCTATTTTTGAGTTCCCTACCCAAACCATGAAATGAAATCTACGGGACTTCAAGCCACAACAGGCGAATCAGTGAAAATTTAAGAAAATTAAGCTTTAACTAACTAAAAAGCCATTTAAACATTACTGGACAAATATTTGGCTATATCTAATAGCAAGCCTCCTAAATAAAGCCCTTACAAGAAAATATGCACACTGAGGGAAAATAAGATTGTTATTTTTAACACTGATAATTTTGTTTAAAAGAAGATTCCTTCCTGTGTTTCATCATTTTACGTTATGTTCTATTATAGAAACTAATGTGGGAAAAAAAGTTCAGAAAAATCCAGGCCCAGAATATTATGGAAAAAAGAACCACCAAATGTAAAGGTCCTGTAATATTTGGTATCTTTAGATTTTTCTGCACTGGTTCACATGACCCCCAATTTATTTTTAGAAAGGCAGCAGTTCCCACTTGGACACGGTGCAATACCTTGTACCCGAACGTTGCTCTGCACAAATAAACCATAGAAAGTGTTGACTTAAAAATAAAACATTGGAAAAGGAGAAAGTTTTTTTCTCTGCGAAAATTTCCGGAAAAGCTGTAAACAAAGGCAGGTTTGGCTCAGTGGTTGAGTGACTCCGTGGAGCTGCTGAGGATGAAGAACATATCAAACCTCACAGAGTGAGGAAATGTTTGTAAAACAGTTAGTAAATCACAGGCAGCAAGGTCACAGTGTTTAACAGCAGGAGCGACACTCTGCCAAGAGCCCAGCTGTGAAAGGGCGGTACGCACACGGGCTCCTCTCTCTTCTTCTTCTTCACATCTGAATTTTAATTTTTTAAAAAAAGTATCTGTTTCTTTAAAAGCAGGGGAAAAGTACTGGGTTTCAAATCGAGGAGGCCTGCCAGGACTGACACGCTCATCCATCAAATAATCTCAATACCTGGTTTCGTTTCACCAAACATAATGTAAGCTGTTAAAGCATCAAGAAATTCTCTGCAGCCTGAACAATTCCCCTACAGATTGATACCGACTGACCTTTTTATCTCAGGGACAGAGTTTGAAGTTCTTGCTGCTGCTGCTCTAAATGCACACACAGAAAACCCCTCAACAATCTGGCCTCTCTGCAAACTGCCAGAGCCACAAGGTGAAATTACACATTTTTAAATACAGACACTACAAACCCATGTATGAATACCAGGAGTTCAACTCATCTGCCGCCAAAAAACCCAGGAATGGTTATTTCAAGTTGAAAAGTTGCCATGAAATCACTTCATAATATGGAGAGATTTATAAAGGACTCACCTGCTACTGTGGAAATCAAACACCCTGCGGTACGTCACCGGCAGGCAGCGTATAGCAAAGGAAGTGCTTAAGCACATACTTGACTTGGACTCCTCGCGTGTTTGAAGTTAAGCATGTATGTAAGTGCTTTGCTGGACTGGGGCCTATATGCTGGACGAGCACGGTAAAAAAAAAAAAAATTCTTCCAAATTACTTCTATATTACACACTAAAACGTTGGGGTTTAAATCACTGTTTATGATGAGGTTTAAAGTGTCCTGTTCCTCTGTGCGCTACGTTACGAGACCAGGCAATCAGGAACGAGGGAGAAAAAAGCGGGTCGACAGCGATGAAAACAGGTTTGCTTTTTGGGGAAGAAGCCACGGGGAACTCCTGCTTCCTTTAGGTGGCAGAAAAGTGACGTTACAGTTAGTATAAGCACAGCTGGTAGGCAAGAGATTAAATCAGAAATAATTTTGTCAATGCCTGTTGAATGCGGGTTAAGAACTACAGCGTGACATTGAGGCACAGCAGGTTAATACTGAAGTTAAATGTCTTCTTGCTTCATACTGGAGGGAAAAACAGGCATAAAGAAACAGCCAATTAAAGAAGGGCAGATCGGTCTTTTACACGATTTTCTGTTTTGAACAATGAATCTTCTCTTTTTATCTAGCTCTGCTGCTTTCCTCATAAAGCAAAAGTTTTAATTTAAACAACTCCCGAATCCAAACTCTACGTGCCGGGGACAAGCTCACAACGCGGTTAAATTTTTTCAAATGGTTCTCCTCACCACTGCCCAAACCAAACCCTTCTGCCCGAAGAGATTTCTTGTGTTTTGGGGGGTTGGTAACCGAGTTAAAAGATTTAAACTTTGCAAATGAAACACGCTCTCCTTCTAAACGCACTTCTAGCCCTCAGCCCCGCTCCACGAGGCACTGCAGCCACCGGCGGGCCAGCCCCG
>NW_010405245.1:28666-70499 GCF_000710305.1 Buceros rhinoceros silvestris | reverse complement strand
ATAGCAGCCTTCCAGTAATTAAAGGGGGCCTCTAAGAGAGACCCAAGTCTTTTTAGCAAGACCCATTGTGAGGGGACAATGGGTAACAGTTTTAAATTAAGGGTGGAGAATTTGACTAGATATAATGAAGAATCTTTTTTACAATGGGTGTGGTGAAACAGTGGCACAGGTTGTCCAGGGAGGTTGTAGATAACCCTTGCCTGGAAACACTCCAGGTCAGGTTGGATTGGACTCTGAGCAAACTGATCCAGTTGAACATGTCCCTGCTCACTGCAGGGGAATTGGACTAGATGACCCTTCCAACAAAAAGCATTCTATGATTCTATGTGATTTCTTTTTAAGGTGTTCTGAGATCTAAGGGTGAAATTTGCTATATTGGTAGCAGATGAAGAAAACAGGCAGGTATATAACAGCAGCACTGATGAATCTGTAAATTCGTGTTAAATACTACCAATCTTTTCTAAAATGTTTTTTTTTAATCTATGAAATGAATTCATTATACCAGAGAAATATATCTGTTAAGTCATTCTTCGCAAACTTTGAAATTGCAATACAAATAAGTTTATTATTCTTTCAAAAGAAAAAATGTAGATACATTAGTAAATTCAAGAACAAGAAAAATCCAATATTTTACAAATATGAGAAAACTACTTTTTCCATTTCCAAAGCAAGTCATTAGAAAAGATGTAGAATATGTACTATGCAATCATCAAAGCTTGCAATACAATCTATGTACATGCTTTTGCTTATATCCTGTATCTCTGCAGTTACACAACTCACAGCTAAAGAAATAGCAAATAGAGACAAAACAGAGAACTTGACACCAGCAAAGCGTTTTCCATTACTTAGTACTTTTGTGATCTTTATGATCTATAACAAAAATGATTTTCATCTATAACTCATTATGTTTGTTAGTGGTATCTCCTAGTATTATTTGATTTATATGTCATATAAGTGAATTAGAACATGGAGGAAAGCCGAACTCTGAAGTTACTTTCTTATTCAATGCAGACATTCAGTAAAGAAGCAAATTGTTCATAAATCTTATGAGATTGTGTTCTTAACAGAGTATATTCATTTAATATTATCAGATGTTCTGTATCTTCTTTGGCTGTAGCTGGAAGTGCTTTTGTTCCTCTGAAAGATGACTTTCAAACTGGCATCTCTGACAAATCTGTTCATTCTACTAGCCTGTTTTTTGCTGTGCTTCTTGTAAGCACTCTGGAGAGCTGGGAGAAAGAGATAGTTTGCTTTTCATTCTGGAACATCATCAAAGTTCCACTTCCAGAGCAATTTATGGTTGGAGGGGTACAAGCCTAAAGAGGCTCTTGAGGTGCAGGTTGATTTTCCTATGAAAATGGTGACAAGAACTGCCATTTAAAATTGGAGTATTTCATCCTGATTTCAAGCAGATTTCATCCAGAAATGACTGAGAGTTCAGTGTAGAGTTCCACATTTTTGTAGTCCTTTATAGCTGAGCAGTGACCGGAAATCTCAATTCTAGTTGTGATGTTTATTTGCAACATTTGTTTTTTGTCTGGGACAGTCACCTTTGCCTTTTTCTGCTGTTTTGGTTGCTGACGTTCTTGTTTTGAAAGTAAAAGTTGTGTAAGAGTTTCCACTTATGCCAGTTCCTAAGAAATTAGGTGCTTGATTTCTTTTACCCAGCATCCTCTTCAGGCATTTACAACACTGCAAAGAAAATGGCTAAAAAATACTAGTAACTGAGGGTGGAAATACAACATGGGAAGGGCATGTGATGTCTAATGTTGGCTTACAGGAAGCTCTTCCTTAAAATATGGATCTTGCTTTAGAGAAGTGTTTTAACACATGCTCAAAAATGCTTTTTGCTTGTAGTTGAAAAGTATTTCCACTGGTAGGAAAGAGTAAAAAAATTTTTCAATTTGAAATGTTAATGTGTACTGGTATCTGCTATTCTGAGTCATGAATAATGAACATGGCAGAGCAAAGGGCAGAATTATGCAAGTCATGAACTCAGAAGTCAGTTGAGAATTTATTTCTTCTGGAGGCATTTATATGGATTATGTTTATATTTTTCAATAAATATAATGTTAATGTATAATCAGATCTAGGAATTTAATGAACTGGTTTATATCTATAAATGACTCCATATTCTCCCAGTAGATAACAATATGAAATCAAATGGTTATGTGAAACATACAAAATGCGTTTCCAGGATAAATTTTGAAACAGTGTGGTACTGTTTTAAAATAATGACTGTCAATAATAATGATGAAGCAGATTGACAATCCTGTAATTTTTCTTTATCAGTTGCAGTGTGTTCTCCATAGGCTGCACAATATAGTGTAGATTTTCCCAAAAGTTCTAATGAGAAACAGGCTGGGGCTTTTGTGCAAGACTGGAAGAGCTAAGTAATAAAAACATACTTAAACTCAAGCAATAAAGCAGAATTCAATATCTGAAAAATGTATATTTTTAACTGTAAGCAGAACGTTTTCGTGATTAAGTTCTGGAACAATTCTATTAAAATGCAGCATTATGTGCTTACAGAAAGACCAAAAGTTTTGCGAATATTAACATTTGTGAGTATTAATATTTTGGCTTTTTAAACAATGTTACTTTACATATTCCAGATTAGTATAACCCATGTGACATTAATCACACAAGGTGATTTTTTCAGACTACAAAATTAATTACTCTTGACACATGACAGTGAGATATTCTAATTTTTACAGTATGTTATAAATTCCAAAATTACGGTTTTGTATATGAAGAAATGCATTTTTCCCTTCTATTCTTAAAAAAAAAAAAGAATAGTCCATGAATACATTTAGTGTATTTAATGTAATTTAGTTAATGAAGTTACTGCTTTTTGTACGATCCTTTCAGAGGACAGACTTTGGCCTGTTTAGGAGACTTGTTGACAGAGTCCCTTGCGAGACAGCCCTGAAGGATAAAGGAATCCAGGAAGGCTGGACAATCCTTAAGAGGGTAATCTTTAAGATGCAGGAGTTGGCCATCCCGGTGTGCTGTAAGACAAGCTGGAGTGGTAGAAGACCAGCCTGACTGAACAGAGAGCTCTGGCTGCAGCTCAGGAAGAAAAACAAAGTCTATTGCCCATGAAAGAAGGGTCAGGCCACTCAAGAAGACTGTAAGGATTTTGTGAGGCTTTGTAGAGCAAAAATTAGAAAGGCCAAAGCCCAGCTGGAACTTAATCTGGCCACCACCATAGAAGACAATAAAAAAATATTTTTTTATAAATACATCATCAGGAAAAGGAGGGCTAAGGAGAATCTCCATCCTTTGCTGGATGTGGGGGGACACATTGTGACCCAGGATGAGGAAAAGGGTGAGGTATTGAATATCTTCTTTGCCTCAGTCTTTGGTAGTAAGACCAGTTGTTCTCTGAGTGCCCAGAACTCTGAGCTGGAAGACAGAGATGGGGAGTTCAATGAAGCCACATAATCCAAGAGGAAATGGTCAGTGACCTATTGCACCACTTAGATGTGCACAAAGCTATGGGGATGGATGGGATGCACCCAAGGGGTGCCAGCTGAGGAAGCTGGCAGAAGTGCTCAAAAAGCCACTTTCCATCGTTTGTCAGCAGTCCTGGCTAACCAGGCAGGTCCCAGTCAAGTAGACATTAGCAAATGTGATGCCCATCTACAAGAAGGGTCAGAAGGAATATTCGGGAAACTACAGGCCTGACAGCCTGACCTTGGTGACAGGCAAGGTCATAGAGCAGATCATCTTGAGTGTCATCACACAGAATGTACAGGGCAAGCAGGTGATCAGGGCCAGTCAGCATGGGTTTATGAAAGGCAAGTCCTGCTTGACCAACCTGATCTCCTTCCATGACAAGGTGACACCCTTAGTGGATGAGGGAAGGGCTGTGGATGTCATCTACCTGGACTTTAGTAAAGCCTTCAACACTGTTTCCCACAGCATTCTCCTGCAGAAACTCTCTGCTCATGGCTTGGATGAGTGTACTTTTCACTGGATCAAAAACTGGCTGGATGGCCGGGCCCAGAGAGCGGATGGGGAATGGAGTTAAATCCAGTCGGCGGCCAGTCACCAGTGGTGTCCCCCAGGGTTCTGTATTTGAGCCTGTTCTCTTTAACATCTTTATCAATAGATTGAGTGCGCCCTCAGTAAGTTTGCAGATGACACCAAGGTAGGCAGGAGTGCTGGTCCACCCGAAGGTCAGGAGGTGCTACAAGGAGACCTGTACGGGCTGGATCAATGGGTCCTGCACTTGGGTCACAACAATGCTCTGCAATGCTACAGGCTTGGGGAAGAGTGGCTGGAAAGCTGCACAGCAGAAAAGGACCTGGGGGTGTTGGTTGACAGCCAGCTGAAGATGAGCCAGCAGTGTGCCCAGGTGGCGAAGAAGGCCAATGGCATCCTGGCTTGTGTCAGCAATAGTGTGGCCAGCAGGAGCAGGGAAGTGATTGTCTCCGTACTTGGCACTAGTGAGGCCTTGAACACTGTGTTCAGTTTTGGACCCCTCACTTCAAGAAGGACATTGAGGCGTTGGACCGTGTTCAAGGAAGAGCGATGAAGCTAGTAAAGGGTTTAGAGAACAAGTCCTGTGAGGAGTACCTGAGGAAACTGGGATTGTTTGAACTGAAGAACAGGAGCTTCAGGGGCAACCTTACCACTCTCTACAAGTAACTGAAAGGAGGTTGTAGCAAGGTGGGAATTGGTCTCTTCTCCCAGGTAACAAGTGATAGGATCAGAGGGCATTGCCTCAAGTTGTACCAGAGGAGGATTAGATTGGATATTGGGAAAAATTTCTTTACGGAGAGTGTTGTCAAACATTGGGAGGTGGTGGAGTAGCTTTCCTTGGATGTATTCAAAAGACATGTAGATGTGGTGCTTAGGGACATGGCTTATTGGTGACCTGACAGTTCTGGGTTAACAGATGGACTTGATAACTTTAAAGGTCTCTTCCATCCAAAACAATTCTGTAATTTAAAAAGGCTATATTTATATAAACTAAAGCCAAGGATTTTCCTAAGCCAAAAGGAAAAACTACTATATAAATACAATTTGAGAAATGCTGACCAGATTCCTGTTTAAATCCATACGTGCAATGCCAGCTGACAACTTTCTGCTTGATGTCAAATAAAGACTGAGAACAGGGTTTTGATGTTGTTGAATAGAACATGGTACCTGCTAAGGTACAAAGATCTTTTTTTAAATGGGAATGAATAATGTCCAAAATGAGTAAAAAATTATGTATATGAACTCCCAAACATTGCAGCACATTTAGGTTTTTCATTTTATTAATATACAGGCTGAGTAATTGAATAAGTTCATTTTATGTGAGACAGGTGAACTAGGCAAACTTTTGATGTAGTTTCTATTTTCCTAATTAGCCTACTAGAATGTGGCTTAACTCAAAAGCAAATGAGAACCATAATAAGGAGCTTTTTTTAAAAAAAAAAAAAAACTGGTGTAAATAATTAAGATTACTCTTGAAAACTAAATTCACAGTGTGATAAAAGAAGCTTCTACATAAAATCCTGAGGAATCTCAGTCCTGAGTGTTCACTTTTGAGAAGGCTTTTGCTCCTTTGTGCACAGAATCAGAGCCCATCTCTGATTACTACTTCCTTTGAAATGGGATCTGGATATAAGATTGTGATTAAGAACCACGTATGAATTTAAAAAAATTTCACTAACCTGATTGCACAATCAGCTGTACCTCACTTCCTTAAATATTTCCTTTGTACCAGTATCTTTAATTTGAGTACTCCATGATCCTTTTTCAGCAGGTATCTACCTTTTTCTTTGTGGAGAATGGATGGTATCTGGAGAAATGAGACATATTTATTCTTTCAGTTTTTACTGAAAGAGCCTGGATTATTGTAACGATCTTTTTTTTTTTTTCATCATCCTTTGCAGAACACTCATCATAGTAGTATTTGTGTAGTTCACATTCATTCCTTTATCTCTGTATGTGGAATAAATCTTTATTATCTTATTTTATAGACTGGAAATCAATGGATCACTGTCAGAACAAAGCTTAGCATTTAGATCCCTTGTATTTTGAGCTCATTGCTCATTACTGTTATGTGAGGAACTGAAGATTCATGTTGGTTAACCTTCATTATAATTGTTAGATTTCGGTTGGAGGTCACTTGCCAAAATTTTGGTTGAATTGACGTTCTATTCAGACACAAAGCATTTAAACAAAGCAATAGATCTAATTTTTTCCTGCATTCAGTTCACTTCCCTCTAACCCCCAGGCTTTCTTCTTTGACTTTCTGCGTGCTAGACTTCTTCCTTTGGTCTGTTCTGAGTCTTCTAAATTCTCAAACTGTGATACCCATTTGACTCTCTTCTATTAATACTTCTAGCTTTTGTTCATTTGTGTACACTGACTTCATATCCCTTTTGCTATGTTCAAAGCTCCCCTAAATCTACTTTATTTATGATTTATCTCTTCCAGCAGATTAAGTATGCAAGACATTGTACAAAGCTAGAGCTGGGAACAGGGCCTGATGTCTTCAGTGTAGAATATCTGCCTTTGTTATACAGTGTTCGCGAAAGAACAATCCACACCAGTGCTTCCTTGTGCTGTCCCTACCCTCTAGTTCTCCCAATGGGTACTTTTAAGCCAGGGGAAGAACTACAGAGTCTTGACATCCACCATGCCCATTTTGATGGTTATACAACCATTCTGAAAGTGTTTATTATCAGAATAGAAAGCTTCCATAGAGGCAAAAAAGTGCATAAATCTTGCAGAGTCAACTCTTTTATTATGCCTCTCATAGATGAGGTAGCTCCCATTCCTCAGTGTACATAAGCTGTCAAGATGAGGACAGTGGTCACTTTTGTCTTCTGCTACACTGTTGATTAATAACTCATAACCTACAGCTTACGGAAAAGTGGTGTTTGGAAAGCTTCCTCACCTTCTTCAGGGCTGCACAGAATTAAGTATGAAAGCTGTGGCTGCCAATGAGGGGACTGTGGTATTGTATGCAGTGTAGTGCTGGCTCAGGAACATTTCTCATGGTTTGGTAAAAGTGGAGACAACTGTTGTAGTTGTGCAAGTTTGTATTTAAAGTTGTTTTTCACTACCATTGCATTCACTATTATTTAGCTCCCATGGCTGATTACATGATGTTGATTGCATGTGACAAGATTTTTTTGAAATAAAAGAGGAAAAGTATTGTTGTAAAGGACACTTTAGTAAAAGACTGGGAAGGTTCCTATTGAACTTCTATTCTCTCTAGGAATAGGCAAACTCATATTAAATTTTTGGTGTATGCAGTACCTGGGATTAAAGAAAGAATGCAGTAAGTTTTTTACCTTTCCCCCATTGGGACACTCTTACACTTGGAAATACATGAAGGCTGGGGAACAGGGCAACAACCTTTATTGTTTCTGACTTTACTAAAATAAATAACAAATTACTTATTATGATTTGCTTATAAGAGAACAGATGTTGTAAAAACAAAGAAAAAAGAAAATTGTAAGAGACTGGTCTTAAAAACACAGTCATATACGAAATGTGAAAGCCATTTTTATGAGCCATAAGATCTCATTTGAGAACAGAGAGGAAAAAGAAAAGATACTGAATTGTGGCAGAGAAGCAGTTAAATTCTGTAACTGTTTTCATTGAGATATGTAGTTTGCCAATGTTGTTATTCCCAAAGCATATCATACTTGCCAGTTCTTTATCGGATTTGACAGAGGATGATCTAAAAAAAAAAAAAAAAAAGCAGGAACAGCAATGTCAGCCTAAAAAGTCATTAACTGCTTGTGGTGTTTGTAGTGTGTAGCTATGAGCATAGCCAGTCCTATGTTTACAAAAGAAAATCAATTCTAGAAATGGGAATTACAAATCACAGTCTACTATGAAATGTATACTGATAAATGTTAAGTGTCATTATTTTTACTTGCAGTATCACTAATCAAGATTTCATTTTAAGCTAATTTTATTGTCTTTCCATAGATACAAATAGTCCAAATTTACTTGCATAACAGTAAGCAGCAACAGAAGAATACTGAGATTAAAATTATTTCTAACCACAGTAAAATAAATAAAATACTACAGACTTTAAAAAAAATTACAAATTCAGGTAATACAATATTCTAATCAATAATTTTTTTTTATCTTATAGCTTATTCAAGGCTTTTCTTTTTTATAAAAGCTTGACTTGGACAAGGACCACAGTTCTTACAGCACAGCAAAGACGCTCTGTGGTACTTTGTCTGTGCTGAGCAGACACGGGCAGAAAGAAGAGTGTTTCAGGGAGTTCTAAGAAAAATTTGCTGAGCAGTCTTTCAAGGGACTAATGGGTGTGTTTTCAAGTGTCCACTGCCGGACTTAAAGCAGAAGAATGATCCTTATGTTGTTTACAAGTCAGCTGGCCACGTCTGCTGACGTCATTGTGGTAACACCTCTGCCAGCTGGATCCCACAACTATTTTTTTCACATGGTGACTTTTGAAACATTTTCCGTTGTTATCCTTGATATAATTGTAGCAAGAATGAGTTATTAACCTTATTTGGATCAGTATATTTTCAGTGTCTGCTTCAGAAATGTGCAGCTTCTACTCTGTGAATGTAGTTCTTCTACCTGGAGAAGAGAATGGTGATCCAGACTCATGTACGCTATTTGCTTCTGAAAATACTTGTGAACTACACAAATTACACTGGCTGAAGGACTCTTTGTGCAATGAGAGTCTCCATAATGTAGGACCTGGTCCAATTTATGGGGTGAAATTCCCTACTGTTTTTGCAGGCATTGAGTATTATGACTTTTTTCCTCCTTAAACCTTAACTTTCCAGAAACTTAAAGATGACAAATAGAGGATGTGAGGAAATTTTCCACAAAAAGTAGCGAAAAGTACTGACCTTTTGCTTAAACTCATTCTGGAAATACTTAGTCTCAGGAGATATATTTTTGGATAATTGTGATCATATAAAAAAAGGATACGAAGATTAAATCCCTTATGTAACTTTTATTACAGTTTCAGCTACCATGAAGGCTATAATTATGGGAGTAGTTCTTGTTGACTGTGGAAAGGTCCCTGAGCAATATACTTATTTATGTATTCAGCTAAATGAAATAATTACAGCACTGACATCAACCAGCTATTCCTTTGTGGAGTCTTCTTCCATTGTTCTGTATTCTTTTGAAATCATGAAGATACTGAAAATTACAATTAAGAAGTCTGCTTTTTATCATTAGTATTCAAAATTAATTTTGAAATGTGAGTATATCCATACCTCACTCTCTATATTATTTTAACAATCTTACTCTTGCATCTCCACAAGTTTTCACTAACTATATTGGTTCTCTTTGAAGACCATCCTTAGACAAATTTTATTTAAAGGAGGTTTCCATCTAGTTTGACATGAGTAGTCCTGGATGGGTGTTGGGAAGAGGAAATTTTTTAGTTATTGTTTTAATCATGTAACAAAATTTAATGCTTGTTTGGTAAATCGATTTTTATAAATTCTGGTCATTTACTAAGCGTGAATATAATAGAGCTGCTGCTGCTGATATAATAGAGCTAGTAAAAGACAGAACTACAACCCTAGAAATTACTGAAAAAAGTCCGCTATTTCTCTAGTTTGACACTGAAAATTGTTTGGAACATTTCACAGTTTTCTCTTCTATATGTGTATGTCAACAACTCATTTTAAAAGAGGGTGAATGTAGCATCCACTTGATTTCATTATGCAGACAGGCCACAAAGAGAAATTCCTTGAATTTAATCCCGACGCCTGCAGAGCTACCATACTCTGAGAGCACCAGAGAAATGCTCATTAACTGAAGAAACAAAGATATTGATTAGTTACTTATTTAATCTACGTCCTTTGTTCTGTGCACAGAAGATGATTGTGGTCCTGGGGGATTTGTATAGGGACTAAATTAATGCACCATGGCAAACTAAGTCTCCTATCACTCATACCTTCTGATTATTTCATTTTGCAACCTAACATTCTTCTTGATGTAACATATATGTGAATTTTCCTGTGTGTACATATGAACATATATAGGAACAAAATAAGATTGACAGTGTAAGGCATCTTAAAAAACAACCACAGTCACTGGTATTTTATTTTTGCACATCTGTTCTTTAAACTGTAAACCAGGAATAACAGATCATTGCTCTAAATTAATTTGATTATATAGTATCATGCAGTTGAGCCTGTGCGTAGAAGGTATGAAACTAAATTTGACAGCTCATTATGATTGTTACTTCTGGAATCCACTGGAGTTTCATTTTCAGGTTTTCTGTTCCTCTTTAAGGAGGTGATTAATTTCCTTCAAAGAAGGCGTTTTGACAAAAAAACATGTAACAAAACTCAGAACAATTGGTGTTTTCATGTGCACCAAATTGCTTTCTTTATTGTGACTATTAAAGGGAAGATCAATAATTAATGATCCAATTACTAGTTTACAGAGGCTTTTATTGCAATGTCAAGGTGATGAAAAACACTCACATGCTGATTTTTTGCTGCCACTGCAGCTGACTGAATCAGCAGATGCACTGCGTGTTTCTAGACCATTTGTGGTGTGTGTGCAGCCAGGCATGGATGAATCTTTGCATTTACTGCTCTGATTAAGCTCTTCTTTCTTAAATTAAGTAATTTTGACAGTGAAGTGAGCCTGTGTTGTGTCTACTGCAGTTTAAAAATCAGTTTTGAGACGGTAGCAGGTCGAATCAGTTAAAAATGACACTTGTTTAGACAATCAGAAAGACTGTTATTAGTATTTCACGTGTGAAAGGTTAGATCAGGTTTAAGGAAAAGAACTGCTATGACTTGTACTGAAATGGCGTGTTTCCTTGTTACAATTAGTTTAATCTTATACTGGTGATGTATACCACAATAGTTGTATTTCCCTGCTGATTGTTAGGTAGAATTTTAAAATTTGCCTATGGCTTTTCTGCCTAATGCAAACTGGGAGTTACAGACAAGAAGATAAGTCATCTTAACTCCTGAGTGGAGGTTTGCTATTCAATGTGCCTAGTTGTTCAGGTGTGTAATACAGAAGATTTTGTTTTAAAGATTATTCTTATTTCTGGTCTAATGTGTTTATTCATCAGTGATCAAGACATTTAGAGTGAATTTAGAGTCCTTCTCTGTGCCCACTGAGAGCTTGTAATAAGTTATTGGGAGTATCATCCTCAAAAATGTGGAGTAGACCTTTTTTGCATTACCCCTTCCGTACAGCTGTCCTTATATGACAACGGCTATGTTCAAGAGTAAAAGTGGAGGATATTTTTTCCTCCCAAACAAAACCTAACAACTGGACAGAAAAAGGCAATGGTGAATTGGAACTTAAATATTGGTTTGATTATTTCCTAAGATTGTTTTACTTCAACGTTTTAAATACTTCTAGGTTAAAATGATATATTAATACTTTTATTATTATATTAGATACACAGATACATTATTTGTGTGTATTGGTTATCTCATACTGAAAATAACAAGATGAGTGTTATTTGAGACCACTTTTTAATAGCAAGACGTCAGTGATCCCGTCTGGAAGTAGTAGAGAGAAATGTAAAAGATGTGATCAGTGAAACAACTGGCTGATCCTCAGTCATAATATATGGTTGGCTGTTGGGCTGATGATGGAAATTGGTTCTAGATAATGATGTGCTTATGGTAGGGGGCACCTCTATGTTAGCAGTGTCTCCTTTCATTGGGGTTATCTCTGTGATTTCAGGGATAAAAATATAGAAAGCTATTATGAAGAAATATATTTAAGTTTCTTTAAAACTTAGCAAAGAAGATTTTTCCTTTCCTTCCTGACATGTTCACTATTTCAGCTTTACTTGTGGTTGATTGTTCTCTTGATAAAATTAATACAGCTCTGTCATGAGTACAACTGACATCCTAAGGTTATGTTCTTGTTTGTGAATTTGACATCCCATCTCATAAAGAGTCCATTCCCTTGCTGTCTTTCATGGTCTCCTGTTGTCTTCACTTCGTAAATTTGAGGCTTAGTAATTAAGATATGCTGATTCAAAGCAGCTTAGGGTTCTTTTCTGTAATAATTAGTGTTGACATCAAAGCACTAAAGCTTGAAAGTAAATAAGTAAATAATGTAAGGGGTTAGTTTTTCTGCATTTTTCCCCATTGCTAATAAGTATTCAAAGGATCTATGCTTATGTATACATGTTGAGAAAATAAGTATGTATTTTTATGATTCGCATAGACTTCAGCTGCTCTAGTAGCCTTAAATGTATTATTTGAAGAAAACATTGGCATAGACTCCATGCCAGCAGATGCCCATTTCTAAAAGAAGTTAAAATGCACCTGGTTAAACACTGCCTCTCAAAGGTAAAGAGCTCATATGTCCGTCCAAAATGTCCAAACAGAAATAGGTTCACATGTAGGATTCAATGCATGTGCAGTAAATCGTATGCCCTTGAGTCTTCCAGATGACAGGCTGCCTTGTTGGAGCTACTCTGACAGTCAATTTACTAAAGTCACAACTTCACGATGTAAAAACAGTGTATGTCTGTGGACAGAGGAATATAGGGTAAGCCAACACAAAGAGAACTGTATAAGTAACTATACCTATTAATGCTAAATAGAGTTTTCCTGGAGCTGCTACTTCAGTTTAACCAAGCCTACTTCAGTGAGTGTAAATAAAATGGTAATGAACAGAAAAATCTAACATAAATAGGTATCATGATCACACAACGCCCAAACCTGTTTCTTAAACATTGCAGCTGTTTCTCACAAATTTTCCTACTGCTCCAGTTATGAACCAAGTTCTCTTCCAGGGTGCTGTAAGGCTTGTTTCCAACTGGCTTGTCAGCTTTTACTGTTGCCTTGCTGTTGGCAGCAAAACAGTTGAATTTGTCTGGACTATTTTCAAAGTCAGAGGAAGGAATCAGTTCCCAGTTGTGCAGCAGCTCCTACACATCCTAGAATCATTGGATATTCTGTGCTTGTATGACAGAACTGTGCTTCCTTAACAATTATTTCCCAAGGTCACTCATTTTTCTGAGCCAGTGATTTGGGAAATACAGGTTTTTTTCTCACCAGTTAATTCCTATGTGCATTATATCCAAGAGTTTGTTATCTTTCAGTAGATTAGTCTGTGAAGAGAGGTGGGCTCATTGAGGACACCTAACTAGGCTATCTACTTATAGTTAATGGGAGTGTTGATCATCACAGTGTTTCAGAAGACTCAGCTGCTGAAACAAGGGCCAGATACGGGGTTCTTTAATGGCAGAAATAAGTTTTATTCTCCCCTGCATTTCTAATAGTGCTTGTCTTCTCTTTATATGGGTCCTTCATTCCAGTATGGGCAAACTGGTATTGGTGATACTGGTTCCAAGGCTATTATCGTGAAGAACTTGCAATGAAGCTGTCAGTTGGAACTCTAGGGTGAAGGAATGCATTGCAATGACAGATAAGCAAGGAGGATGTGTGACATGAGCCCATGAACACATGTATGGACTTTGAAGATGTGAATAGGGAAGGAAAAGGAATATCCTATAAGAAAGGGAATGAAAATTTTGACTATTTAGAATAATAATATAGTAATAGCAAATTGCTTTTGATTACTACTTCTGGGCATGATCCACAAATCCTGTCTTATCTAAGCTTTCCAAAGTGATTTTCCTTTGTATTCTGCTGAAGTAATTTCCTTTCCCAGGCATAGGCTCAAAACTTCCTACAGAGAGAAGAAAAAGAAGAAATGGAAAAGTGAAAATGCCAGAAGTAGACTCAAAAATACAATTTGTAATAAACATCTTCCTAAGACAAAGTTTTAAAGACTATCACACAGGAGAGAAATCCATAGGATATCATGTTTAATTAGTTCCAGTTTTCCCTGATCTTATTAGAAATAGAGTAGCAGGGAACATATGACAATGGTGTGCACATCTGAGAAACCTGAATTAATAAGGTATGAACATTAATAACGTGTCAACTGACAGTGGTCAACTAGGTCCCTAGGATAAAATGTCTGGCTGTTTCCCATGACTTCTTAACAGTACTGGTCCATTTTCTTGGTAGCCCAAAGTGTGAGTTTGTGTACTGGATCACATGATAGAGGCCATGGCGTGACATACAGGGTCACACTCCAGGTGTCATATGAGAGGCATGGCTGTAAGTGTATGAGGTCATATAGGATGTGCTGGGTGCTGTGATTAGAAGCATCTCTTTCAGTGGGAGTCTGGTGAGTGTGGACTTCCATTAAAATATTGTGGTGTTTGTTTTTCTCTCTTTTTTTTTTTTTCCAGTCCCAAGCAGTAAGGCTCTCAAGGCCTTTCAGTAGAGCTCTTAGCATAGGTGTCAACTGATTTACATGGTCAGAGCTAAGTGCAAACATCAGCGTGTAGTCTACAGTTTCCTTACCACTAATGAAGATTGGTGCATTTTCCTCCTACTTACTACATTTCTCTGTATTTCATATATAAGTCAAGTCTGTACTTCATATCCTTTACATAAAGAACAGCTTCTCTCTTTTATTTTGGTAGGACCAGATCCTTAAGACGTTTTCCTAGACCGTTCCATTTTGAAAGCTGACAAATCCAGAGGAATAGTTGTTTCCAAACAAGAAATATTCAAATGCATGGTAGGAACTTTCAAAGCCTGCAAGAAGCAGCTTCCTTTTGTCATCTGTGCTCAATCTGCGTCAGTGACTCTGTGGAAAAATATTCCTGTGCTTTGTGTGTTCCAGGCAGCTTTGCATCTCTTCCTGTGGCACATGCTAGCATGTCCCTGAAGTGTCCAGAGCTAACAAAGCACTCAGATAATCACCTCCAGGGAATTTTGGCTGTGTAGCTCCTTTTTGGAGTCTCCCACTGTGTGGCAGTCTACAGAGGTGGTATTGCAAACACAGAAAATACCCTGCTTAAATGAAAGTTCTTCAGTAGCTGTAGTGCACTTTCTCCTTCTCTCTCGAGTCCATCTGGTAAAGGGCTTCACTGGGAGCCTTGCAGGGGGGAGGGGGTAATAAGAGCATCTGCCATTGACCAGGAGCTGGCCCAACTCTAACCCTTGACACAAGGACATCAAATGACATGGGATGTGCTCTGCTCGCTATAGTCTTATGGTGAAAATCAGCTTGGAGGGAATATACTCACTCGATTGCAAGGCAAAATCATTTGTGGTCTTGAGTAATCACACATGCACAATCGCTGGCTCATGTATTCAGTAGGTAGTATGTATTCAGCATGTGGTATATAGCAGAATTTGAAGATATATGATCTGTCCTTTTCAGCACTGAGATATGAATTTGAGGAAACGTTTTTGGTTTACTTGATTCAAAGCAAGATGATGTTTTTAATTTACCAAGGGAAGAACTTTGCAGTTTGGATAGGTCCTGGTTTAGGCAGAAATGGTGTGGGTCATCCATATAACCTATGTGAAGGTTTTGGGCACTTTCAAGCCCAAATGACTCTGTATGTATAGAAGAGCCAATTAAATTGAGCATCTTATACCTGAACTGTTTGGAAGATAAATGGTTTTAGACTTCACAACACTCAAGAAAGAGTAGACATGTATCATGTTGGTTAGATTCAACTTATGTAATGCCTTTTAAAAGACACTTAATTACCATATTTCTGTGTGGGAAAGCTATTCTAAGCAAAAAATACGTAATCAAACATTAAAGTGTAAGGGGAATGGAAACTGACTGGATTTCTTTCACATATACACTCTTCTTCAAGGTTCCCATTGCTATGGGAAGTTCCCATTGCTATGGGAAGTTCCCATTGCTGTTGGTTCCTGAGTGGAGAAGAAGAAAATCTTTTCCCCTGCCTAGTTGGTTTTGGCTAAAGAAAATGAGCCAAATAAACTAAACATCAGTAAGCTTACTAAAGTTTCAGCTTAACACTGTCTATACAGAAAGGCTAGGTCACTGATGCAGTTTTTCTGCCAACCTCGTTTGCCCATGCAAACTTTCCACATACACATAACACTCACTGACATTAATAGGAGCAGACCTCACATATGTCCTTTCTTGTATCCAGCTGCACTCCTGAGCTCATGAGGCATCTGAATGCTCTTCTAATGACATTAGCTAAGATTGTGTCTTGCTTAGTAATATATTAGTTCTTTTTTCCATAAAGATGCCTTTGATATTATTGCTTATATAATTTATCAACTAGCCAACAATTTTTACTGAGTCATTTCCGCTGCACACCCTGAATGCACATATTCTCAGTGATGAAGCTTCTCCTGTTGTTGAAGAGAAATATCTAAGAGACCAGGAAGGGCTTTCTCTGGTAGTCAGAAATAAAACCACGGTGTTTTTGTTATGGAAAGATTATGGTTTAATGATTTTTCTTGTAGGAAAACATAGAATTCTATGTCTTACAAGCATTTTAATTTTACGAGATTTCACAATCCATTTACTTAATCAAGATTTTAATATTCATAGAACTTGGACTGAAAAATTCATGTCCAGTGATTTTATCAAGTCAATCACTGTACCTCTAAAAAGTGTAGGTGTACTAAGCAACACATGTCTCTCATAGAAATGTAATATGCTACAGGGCTTCCAGAAAATTACCCTGGGTATATTTTTGTAAGTTTAAATATTTTATTAATAATAGTTTGATTGCATTTTACTAACTTTTATAGTATTTAGATCTGTCATTTAGATGTTAATACAGTGTTAAGGGCAAAGTCTAGATGATCTACAAGGACTTTATAATTTGTAATTTCTACCACAATTTTTTCGAAACATAGGTACATATTATAATGGAAAAAGAATACAGATATGAACAAAACAGTCTTTGGATGGAGTTGTTGCTTATCTTCCTATCATTTTAATTTTAGAATAATTGGTATTTACTGTGGGGTACATCTGAAACAGAAAGCCATCCTTTTACATGTTGACTGAAAAGGAGAAGGAAAAATGGTGGAACAAGAAGTGGGAGTGCTTTGATCTCAATGGGCTCAACTTTGTGTGTGTTCCTATGTGCAAGTTTAGGTTTAGGCTTAACATTTGATAAAGAGTTGCTGCAACTGTTGCAGTAAATTGAATCAATTTGATAAGTTCCATGAAAGTTTGAAGAGTCCTGAGTTCTTTCTGTGATAATTTTGATATTTTCTTGGATATATGAATAGTTGAGACTGTGTCAAAACAGAAATTCAGGGTACTAGGATCCTCCTGTTGAAAAGATGATGACCATCTGAATGAGTTCCTGGGACATCCTTTATAAGCCCTGGAGGAGAAATAAGACATTTTGGGCATGATGAAGGTATGATTTATCTCACCGAAAGTACGCATCTAAAACAGGTCAAATGAACCACACCTTAAAAAGTTCTGTTTCCATCTACTGATTGTAAAAGGAACATAGGCTGATTGATTCAGGTGTACAGACCTGTGCAATAAACATCCAAAGTCTGGGTAGAAGAATTAGAGGTCTCTAGATTATTTGAGAGTTGGCTGTAAAATTTTTCTAACAGGATTTAAAAAAAAAAAAAAAAAGATAATTCCCTCCCCCCCACCCTGGAAGCAGAGAAAAAGGGGATGAATTAAGGGTGTTTAGATTATTTGAGAGTTTGCTGTAAAATTTTTCTAAAAGGATTTAAAAAAAAAAAAAAAAAAGATAATTCCCTCCCCCCCACCCTGGAAGCAGAGAAAAAGTGGAAGTTCTATAGTAGGAAAATAACCAATATATTTTATTTTTACTGTGTAAGGGGAAGTTTTTAAAATTTCAAGTTATCAGTCTCAATAACTTAATATGTGATACCATGCCTGTACATGCATATTGTGGACATGCAAGCAGCAACTGAAAATTGGAACGGTTTTTGGTGACTAGGTATATGCACGTTTGCAGGGGAATGTGTGTATGGTTAGTACATCTCAGGGGCCTCAACTTTTCAATAACTTATTTTCCTATTTTTAAGAAGTTATTTTCTATGTAGACACATAAGTGAAAGTTCGGTTTGATAGGAATCCTTGCTCCTGACAAATTCATACAAAACTGTATAATTTATATGGGAAAATGCATGAATAGGAGAGCTGGCAAAGTCATGATGGGTTTCATAAAGTACAGGTAAAATGCTATGTTCACTGTAGAACAGCAATATTCCTGGATTCCTTATGGGTGGTTTCTTATGGATTATAAGTGATAGTCATGATTCTTGCTGAGAATTTTAAAACCTTAAAAAATGACAAGTCATTTGCAGTGATGGATTCGTAGTGCCTAATGGTAGATTTCTGCAGCTAAATTTGGTGACTTCAATGAAAATATACCATTTCTCAGAAACAGGGATTAAAATCAGTGAGAATGATCAGTTTTAACTGTTCTGCTCATAAACCCCATTTTATTTCAGTTCTCTGCACTTAGAATTAGATACCAAATTAGAGGGAACCAAATTACAATTTTTTTTAGTCAGATGTTGGGTTTGGGTACAATGGTTGTATTGGTGACAGAGAAAACAACTGCTGGGAAAGAAGAGGATGAGCTCATGTGCCTTTAGTTCATTCGATTAGTGCTGAGAAGTCGTCATTACTATAATGAGATGAGTTTTCTTCTCTTACAATCCATTTTACAATGTATTTTAAAACCAGGATTTGTATAAAGAAGCAGTATGTAAACTGGAGCTCTTGCTATCTTCAGGATATCTCTAAATGTGTGTTTATGCAGTAAAGACTAAATCTTCGTGAGCTTATTGATGATTTCTCTCAGTTCCCCTGAAGCAATGTCTTTGGAGGCAGAGGTAAGACAGCACTGGAAATTCCATGGCAGAAGTACCTTTTGCAAAATGTTACTAGTTTTCAGAAGAATATTTATTTTCCCTTTAGCAGGATAGCCAGGCTTTTATCTGTAATACAGTCAAGATGTTGATGGTCATGAGAAAGCAGTTTGGGTGACAATTTCCCATTTTAAAATGTTACCTTCCTTTCAAGAATCAAGAAACACAATTAATACATTTACAGCAAGCCTATGTGTTACTTAGAAAATATGAATGAGTTAAAGCTTGAAGATAATTTTGTGAGGCCTTTTAACCACAGTTTTTGTGAAATCAAAGGATATATAATATTCTACAATGTTTCTGCAAAATATAAGGGACTAAGTTCAGTGTCCTTTTGTAAACAAAACCTTTATATTCTGTACATTTCCTTCTTTAAAATGAAAATAGGGCTTGATTTTATTTTTCCATATAGCATATGCAAGTCTATACATAGAGGAAAACAAGTGAAAAAATATTATATTTCTCATTGAGCATAATATCCCTCTGAGGAGACTATAGTTCACTTTTCTAAAGCATATATTAGCTTTTCGTAGCTTAGTTTTAAGGGGCTGTGTCTTCCCATCCTCTCTATAAGGATTTCTGGGCAAGTGTTAAGACTGGGATTAGAACTATTAGTTACATTTCAGCAATTTATTGATGTAGATTCAGAGGAATAGATTGAGCAATATCAAAGCAGGTTCTGAAGTAATGGAAATAGGAAAATGTCTTTTGTGGTCTGCACTAAAAAGCACAGAACTACAATGGTTTAGTGTTCTTTGAAATTCAGTGAAATGACTATTCAGTCGAATAGTCAACGTTTTTCCTTGCATACAATAATATCAAAATAATATGTATCATGTAGCAACAAAATATTTTTCATGTAACATGTAGTAACAATGATGAGGAAAAAAAGAGGAATGAAATAATGCATAACGTGTGGGCAATTTTAAATTTGCAGTTTTAAGTAACTACACAATAGAGAATGTTTTATTAAAATACCCGAGTCATTCTTCAGTTCTATGGACAACAGCATTAATTTAGACCTTTCCTTCAAAACTTTTAAAAAACTTTCTTCCTATCATGTGTCTGCCATACAGGTTAAATTCTGATTCTAAAATATATCTATACACCTTGTCAAAAGCCTACACATATATTCTCAGTTTTGATGTACCTGTACTTCCAAAAATTCTTCCTGATGTTTTACCAGCTGATATTTCTTTTTATCACAATAAATACTAGTTTGTGATAGAAAAGCAAAGTAATATGTTCCTTCAGACAAAACTGTTTCTTTAGATTATGATAAAAACTCATTCCATATTCAAATGCTTTCCTTTCTGAAAATTTTGTTAGGAATACAATACAGTTTGCCTTTTCATTTAGTTTACTCTAATTTCATAGAAACAGTTGAAAGCTCTGAAGCAACAATGCTTTACAGTGTACATCATTTTATGCCGATGTAGGCACACACAAACATACCTCCTTCCTCACGATATTTCATATTCCATGTATTCTGTTGTTGGAGCCTTAACTTCTTTTTCTTGGAATCGCTTTGCAAGTCCTGCTAGCAGAGGTTATGAATCAGATAGTATAATCAGAAGTACTTACTAGTTTGCTGTATCTTTGTCTGTCCTTTTTTTCACCTTTCCTTTACTGCACTATCTTGTCTGTCTGATTCTCGCAGGAGACATGGATTACAACTGGTTGGACCATACGTCTTGGCATAGCAGTGAGGCATCCCCAATGTCTTTGGTGAGACATGTGGAGCCTTACCATTTAGTTTCTTTTATCATTTCACACTTCCTTTGTTTTATTTACACCTTTGCATGTTTTCTTTTTTGTGTTCTCTTTTTATCCCACGCCTATAGGGGACAGTCAAAGGGGAAAAAGAAAATCTAGTGAGCAGGCAGTTTTGTCGGATTCTAACACCTTATCCGAGAGGCAAAAGAAAATGGTGTGCTTTGGTGGCCACTCTTTGGAAGAGGACTTGGAATGGTCTGAGCCTCAGATAAAAGACTCTGGGGTAGATACATGTAGTAGCACAACTCTAAACGAGGAACATAGCCATAGCGAGAAGGTACTGAAATTACGGAGCCTGCATTTTAACCTGCTCATTTGGTCTTTGTTTGCTCTCTGTCACTCATTAAAATAGTGCATAAAATTAAAGATAGGGTGTTTCTAGAGACAATGTAGCATTTCTTAAGGTGCAGAAAAGAAAAACAAATGAAAAGTCTCTGCGTGACTGCAGCTTTTACTGTTTGGCAGCCTAAGAAAAAAAATTGAGAGGCGTAAAGGAATGTTCTTCTTATGGTTGCATAATAGCATATCATGGTATTACCTTCAAGTATAAAGTAATTAACAATAAGGATTCTACTGATTGGCTTATTTGATTTACTATGTTCAAACTCCTGGGGCTGAAATTAAATTAACATTTAAACCCCAGGTGAAAATGGAAGAAAATTGGGTCTCTCTGCACAGAAAAGTTGTTTTTCTTTTTTCCCTTTCACTGTCATGGTTGTTATTTTGTTTTGTTGCCATGCCATTTTTTGTGTAGTATTGTGCAGAATTAGAGGCTTTGCCATCTGCTTTGGTATTTTTTGTTTTTGCTTTCTGTTTGATGGAGATTATGATAAATCTTTTTAGAGTTATTAATTATAATGGGAGCAGATTTGTCTGTGCCTGCTAATTTTGCATGAAATAGAGCATGAAATAGTATTTTTCTGTGAAAAAGTGCTATGATTACACAAAACAAAATGTGAACATCTTATTAATTATGCTAATGTACAAATGTAACTGTGCCCATGTATAGTAATGGAATAATAAAGTTCACTGTAACTATGCTTCATATGTGAAGTATTCCAAGAAAGAAATGGTACATTTAAATAGAATAATGACTGTACCATTTAATATAGTCTATAATTTTTAATATACTCCTACTCAGAGAAAGTAAAACACCAAAAAGTTTGTCAGTCTTAGAGAAAACTGACATGTTTGGAATAGTGGAAAAGAAGAAATGTCTTACATCAAAATTCTGTTTTAGGTTAAACTTCTTTTTCAGTACTACTCTATTCTAGACCTCTGCATTTGTTTTTGTCAGTGCTCAGGTGCGATCGCCATTGTGTGTAGATAACTCTGTGTAGTTGTCTATATCTGACTAATCAAGATGCAAAGTTCATTCTAGATATTTGCACATTTGATTTAGTAAAATAGATGTTCTTAAATATTAGACATACATTGTGATGGACCATATATTCAAATAAATATTTTTATCACAGTTTTCTGTCACACTAATATATCACACATTTGTGTAATCATAATACTTCCATGGCATTTATAAAATATATCAGGAATTGAAAAGTATACTGAAATATTTTTCTTTAAAATTCTGTTCACTGTGTTTTCCATTCACGCCATATGATAGCATCCAGTAACTTGGCAACCATCCAAAGATGGAGACCGTCTCATCGGTCGGATTTTGTTAAATAAACGACTAAAAGATGGAAGTGTGCCTAGAGACTCGGGAGCAATGCTTGGATTGAAGGTTGGTGATGAATAATTTTGGAAATAACAACTCTCTCAGTTAAACAATTAGCTTTATAATGAAAGCATTCTCGTATTACATAGTGTATCTGTACTGCTATCTACAATGTCTTAGAATTCTCAAAATTTCCATACAGAGACATTTACTATTCAGTTACCACGAGTAATTTTACAGTGTCCCTGATGGGCTCAAAAAACTGTGTTTTTCTGGAACACTAGACATGTTTTCACAAGTTTGGTGAGAATGTCGGCTCTGCAAGGCACAAATTGCATCCTTGCTGGGCAAGCCAAGCCTTGTCCACTTTCCTCAGTATTGAGCATTGCACCATGATGTAACTTCCGTGCCCCAGAGGAGGAGAGAAATGTGAAAAATAAATGACCTCTTTTGACGATATGGGGGACATCTGGAAGTTAATGTCATTTCGATCCAGAGTCGAGTCTGCCAATCAAAGAGCCAGTTTCTGGATATTTTTTCCCCTGTGATTGTTTGATTTGCTACATTTTAAATACACAAGACAGAAAATTATTTCGTATTTATTGTATATTATCACAAAGTAATGAGTTTGCATCTTTTTTGTGATGCAGTACTCTATAAACACATTATGAAGTTATTTCTACCTTGTATCTTGAGTTCATTTTTGTGTGATATTATTTTCAGTTCCAGCAATACTAGTATAAGAATAGGAATGAATGATACACGGTAAGTGAAACAAACGTATATTTATTTTGATTCAACATCTTTGTTGTAAGAAATAATGCAGAAGTTGGATTAATTCTTCATTCTCTATTTAGCATGACACTGATCTCCCTTGGGGTACACAGATTAGTCTATATTAAAACACAGGGATTGTTTACAACATATACTAACATGCTTTGGAAATTTTTGAATTTTTTATTTAATTAACAAATTTTATTTTGAAGTCAGTGAAGATGACAGCTGGGCATCACATTTGGTATGTGTGATATTTTCTTAATGTCAGAAAATGCAAGAGAACAGACAAACAGTGCCACTGTGTAAAGTACTTTTTGTTTAAACTTCTATGTTTAAAATTCTAAAATCTTCTGTTATAAAGATGAGCTCTTCACTGAGATTCATGAATAGTTTAGGTTAAAGAGTAACTACTTTTTAATCTCAATAGACATCTGAAAATGGTGATTTTAACAGTTATTACTGATGTGGATTTTCAAATATTTGCATTATTTAAACCTAAACTGGATTTAGTATTGCAAAGTTTAAATCCCAGTATTAAGACTGTTAAGAAATCTTAAGCATTTGAAGATTATGCAGTTATAACTGATTCTGATATGTGATTCTCTTGGTTCTAAGAGAAATATTAAGGTCAAGCCTGCTGAAGTTTCCTGTAGAGAAATCTTCAGTATGACAAGTATTTTCATCTGACTTGCCCAACCAAAGTGAATTTGATTAATAGAGTCATTTGATGCTTAATGTGAACATCGTGAGTTCTGTAGCATTAACATATCTGTTTTCAGTTAAAAGTTATTGAAGTAAGCACTCTAATGACTAATACCTCCTTTTTGTGTGTGTGGTAGTTTATAGTACAGTGAAATACATATATTTGCTAAAGTTTAAAAGGTTTAGAGTTCTGTGTATGCATTATGTTTAAATTACACAAAGAGCCAGAATAGGTATAAACATAACCTGTCGTAGCTAAAAGTCTGTGGTGTTTTTTTCAAGTCTTATCTGGGCTACCTGAAAACCATGGAAAGAACTGAATAATTCTTTCTGCTGCCAGAATTCTCAAGTTGTTTAAATTAATTTTCATTTTATGAAAATACTTCCTCTTTGAAACAGGTAGTAGGAGGAAAGATGACTGAATCAGGTCGACTCTGCGCATTTATCACCAAAGTTAAAAAAGGAAGCTTAGCTGACACAGTGGGTCATCTTAGACCAGGTAAGTATCTACCATAGTCCTATACCGCTGAGTGTATACTTCTGAAGGTGACAAGTGACCAAGTTTAGTTAGATATGGATTTATGTTAAATTGTTGTGACAAACTACTGCAGAATTCAGCCCGATATTCAGTTACTAGATGATTGATGTTACTGCTTTTGCAAAAGATATAAATTCTCATGTTGTTCAAAATAATATTTTAACACTTTTATTTATGGTTTTATACTCAAAATAATATTGCACTGATGTCCTGCCTGGTCATTTTGTAGCATATATTTTATTTAAAGCAAACCAAGCTATTACAAATGTGTGAAAAAACTAGATTGGCTAAGAAACTGTTTGTATCCCAACATGCAAACCATGGATTGCTAGATTGAGGAATGTGCAAGAAATATTAACTATTAACATTAGAACTACCCGAACCTTAAATATTATACTTGTAGAGGTAAATGGATCTTCAAAACAGTAAGTTGATGAGATACGCTGTTCTAAAGATCTGCATTTTGTAAAGAGCCTGTTGGGGTTTCTGTAAGCCACAGCTGCCAAAGTGACTAAGAGCTATACGTAATTCAGTAGGGGTCCTACTGAGATTATTGTTTCATTGAACCTTACATATTTGAAGCTGAGTTGCAGAAAGCCTTTAATACTCCGGACTTTTCTGTATGAAGGACTTCAAACTTGTTCTGCAGCACAGGTTTCACATTTCAGTAAGCTAACAGTAGAATGGCTTAAATTTTTGTTTTAAGTGCAGTCTGCAACAGGCTCCCTAAGCAGGGTGTTATTACTGACATTATAGGTGATGAAGTATTAGAATGGAATGGAAGGCTACTACAAGGAGCCACCTTTGAGGAGGTGTATAACATCATTTTAGAATCCAAACCTGAACCACAAGTGGAGCTTGTTGTTTCAAGACCAATAGGGTAAGTAGTTTCAAAAAATTACTGTGATATATATGATAAAAATGTTGCTGAATTTCACTTTTAGGGCAGAGCATGTCAAACATTAATAAACATTGTAAACAGTAAAACAGTATGCAAAATTCTGTGAACGAAAAGCATGGCTAGAATGATAGATCATGCCAGTAAGTAAAAAGACCTGGTGTTAAATCCTCTATTCTTTCTATTCTCTATTTCTTTCAGAGAGTCTCAGGCATTATCTGCTAATATGGTCAAAAATAGATTCCCTTTTGTGAATTTTTTTAGATCCAGCCTACATTGTCTCTGGAACTGTGGTTATACTGTTCGTTGTTGCAGTTCTTAACTCTTGATTTTTATTCCTCCATTCCCATTATTATATAATATTTAAAATTATATATTCATATTTGTCTGTGAACTGATGAATTCTATTGAGAGTCTGCAATGTAGATTTTTGCACAAAATACAGTATGCTAATAATATAACTAATGTGCATTGGAAAGTCTCAAATCCACATTCTCATCATCTTCTTCTCTGAAATATATTAAATTGTTGCTTGTTACCTAATACAGAACATATGTGAAAGAACAGCTATCATGGTGTGGGACTTTTTCTTTGGTGGGTTATATTGCCGAGTTTTCTTAACTTTCAGACCTATCTCTTGATGTCTAATCTTGAATTTTTCTTGCATAGCAGTAGTTTCTTTGTTACATTAGGCTGTGAATACTTTCCTGTCATCTGTTCTTTTTCTTCCAAGTTCCTATAGCCTACAGTTACATGCATCTTTTTAATTGCTCCATTAGAAGTTCAATAGCTGAACACACCAGGGCTGTGAAGAGGGGGATGCTTATCACTGAATTTGAAGATGCTTAAGAATTTTCTCTTTTCCCCCATAGAATTTATTATTATGTATATGATGCAACTGGACAGGGTGCTAGGTTATCTCATCTAGGCTGTCTTTTCCATGTGAGGTTGGACCAATGGTCTTTTAAGATCCCTTCCAACCTGGGCTTTGCTATGATTCTAAGATTATATGCTATTGAATATATTTTTCCCTTTGTTTTGTATAAGATACAATTACCTTACTTTTATATGAGAAAGCATAGGTAATATAACAACTAAAAATTAAGAAGTATAAAAGAAATCTAGAACCATATAATTCGAGAATGGAGGTTCAGTGACGAGAATTTGTGGGTTTGGCTATAGTAGGAATTTTATGTTTGACACATCAGGAACTTATCGTGTAGGAACTCAATTCGGTTTAACAATTTTAATCAACTTGTTACTAACAAAACCTGCTTTACCTCGCCAGTGAGATGGAAAGGTTATCTCCTACATACATGGATTTACCTTTAGGGTAAAGGCTGTATCATGTGTCCTATCCTTGAAAATCTTTGCATAACATGGCAGTTTGTAGGCATAATAGTAATGCCAAGGGACAGACTGCATTACTAGAAGAATATTGTCTCGCAAAAGGAGGTCTCCAATTAATTTCATATAGGGGTAAGACCTTTCACCGTTTCTCTCAAAAAGAAGCTTATAAAAAAAGTTTCAAGGAACTGCTCACGTTTTTAAAAGATTCAGTCTTTTTTCCTCTTTCTGCATTTTTTTAATTGTGCAAAACCTCCTGTATTCTTTCTTATGCCTTTATGTTTCCTGTTGGTTGTTTACCTTTCTTATCATCATGTCTTCTGTTATGTTACCATGTGCTCCACTTGTTGTCACTAGAGCACCTCATCTATAATTCCTTAAAGAAAGTGATGTGGGCTCTCGAGATGCCTTCTTCAGCATTAACTGCTTGCTATATAGTCTGAAGAACTGAATCAGATCAGGGCTAAAAAAGTTGTTCTGTGTACTTGATTCCCATTGTGGTTTTGCAGTAGATGTAAAAGAGGGTTTTCACCTTCAAAACTCCAGTTACTAATCTAAATGGGTTTATGACTGAAGACTTACTTTCTGCAAGTTGGTAAGGTTTTAGATTCTGGTTAGGTGTGTGTAGCTCTTTAGATTTTTATATTGACAATGCAATTTCATATTTTATTTATGAAATTTGAGGTGATGAAATGGTTATGGAAATACCCTATTATCTTCGCAGTATAGAAAATTTTAGTTCATAATCAAATGGACTATAGAAATAGAAATCTTATGCTTGCCCAAGGAAACATAAACCATAGGTCTGTGTGCTGAGCCAGGGAATAAAGTTTCAATGTATTTAAAATCATTAGAAGTTCAGATTTACTAGATATCAGAAATGGTAATTATTTCAATTAATATAATTGATGCCCACTTGAAGAATTTTATTTTTGCATTGAGGTATATCCTATTACTTGTAAACAGTCTTTTGATGGTGTCATGGCAACAGAGTAGCACATGCCAGAAATCTACAGACAGTTACTGGCAGTTATCTTAGTTGAGAAAGAGAACCTGTTGTCACATACTGATGTTCTGAGTACAAAAACAAATTCCAGTAAACATGACTGTTAATTCTTCATCTTATTATGGGCTGACAGCTGTGAAAAGTGAAGATGACAAGCTAAGCTATAAAGGAGCTTTCTATTTTACCTTCCTTTAAAAAAAAATTATCATACCATTTTGGCATGCAATTCATCCCCTTTTCTCTCTTAAAATAAAAACTGATGGCCAAGATGCTACTTTGTGTGAGCTGGCTGTCTCTTATACACAAGAACTTGACCATTTTCTGCTTTCTAATTCTCAGAAATATTTATTTTAAAATGTATGTTATTTTCATAGTTACTACTAGTTTGAATTTGGAAGGAATGTTGCATTGTGTTTATTAATTATTCTACAAATCTGCTTGCAGTGAACCATATCTTAAAATGTAAAGAGATGCCCAAAACTACTTCTGCTTCTCCTACATCTGTTTATCTCAGTGAGAGCTCGTTATGGGAAATAACATTCATGCTACTGTGAAATACACAGGGTCTGAATGCTTTAGGAATATAAATGATAGCATTCAAAGCTTTCAAGTTTATTCTTTCAGCCTTCTATAAAAAACCTCATATTCAGTCTGTTCACAATGATGCCTGTTTTCAGGGTTTTCTCCTCAAACTTCTATGATAGAAATACTTTTTTGGAAATTACAAATTAGGCTAAGGAGTGTATTTCTGAGCAAAGTAACGGGCGAGTACTGGGTCCCTTTATAAATTCTACGTATATAAAATACGCAAACTTAAATACTCCTTCAACAGCACTTGTAGGTTTCTGGCAAGTTTTGCGTACTCATAAGAGAGACAATGATTTTTCCTTGTCTATGGTGAGCAGTTACAGCACTTGCATGCCTTCTGATTTGTTTGAATTATTTGGGACTGTGCAGAAATTCACTCTGAAAGATTCCTCAGTTGCTTATTAAAGCTATCTTTCCAGTGAGTCTTCAGAAATGTTTGGAAATGGTATACCAAAAAGGAACTAGATAAGTTTTGTTTATATATAGACCCTTCTTTTCACTGTATGGGACAGTAGATATCACTGACAGCATTTTTAAGTTTCCGTTCCTTTTCATATACGATTATGGTGGGTTGCCCTTGGTTGGCCACCAAACGCCCCCCCAGCCGCTCCCACCCTTCCCTTTGTCACAGGACAGGGGGAGAAAATAGGACAGAAAAGTTCATGGCTTGAGGTAAGGGTGGGAATATCACTCAGCAGTTATCATCATGGGCAAAACAGCTTAGCTTGGGGGAGATAATTTTAATTTATTAGGAATTAATAAGAGAATAGGATAGCAAGAAATAAAAACAAAACTAAACCCCCCTTCGCCTCCCCTCCCTTATTCCCAGGCTAAAATTCACTCCTTTGTTCCTGGCTCTTCCACTTTCCCCCACTGCCAGGCAGCACAGGGGGATGGGGAATGGTAGTTGCAGTCACTTCTCCTCCCCTCCTTCCTTGGCCTTGGTGTCGTCAGGGATGTTTATCATGTTTTTTTCCTCACTATTCTCTCTCACAGCTGCTGAATAGCTTTTTTTTACCCTTTCTTAGACACATTATCACAGAGGCACCACCACCTTGACTGACAGGCTCAGCTCTCTCCTACGGGGGGGCCACTACAGTAGTGTCTGGAGCCAGCTATGTCCAGCAGAGGGCAGCCCTGGCCTCTCCTCACAGAGGCTGTCCCTGCAGCCCCCACTGCCAGCACCTGGGCACTGACAACCAATGCAACCTGGAAGAAACCAACTGCACTGAAAGATACATCATGATTTTAAATATTGTTCTTGCTGTCACTCGGAGCTTAAGTTCTTCATCTTGCCTCTGAAATTATTTATTAGCGTATTGATAGTTTTTATTAGCATACCATAATGATTGCCCCTCATAGGAAGAATATGTGGTCGCTAGTCATTGCGATTGAGTGCTTTAAAATTACATGTACTCTCAAGCTGTACACACAATTTAATACAAGTGTTGCAACCTCTCATGTATATGCAAGTATGAAATTTTGCCAAATGAAATTGCACATTTTAGACATGGAAAAAGTAAGATTGTCTAAATTTGGCGTTCAAGGATAGAAAAAGACATATTGGAATAGTCTAGTATGTTTGAGTGAGGGTCCAATAAATTCAGTTCACAGACTCACAGAATCGTTTTGGTTGGAAGAGACCTTTAAGATCGTCAAGTTCAACTGCTAACCCAGCATTGTCAGGTCACCACTAAGCCAAGTCCCTCAGCACCACATCTACACGTCTTTTAAATCCCTCCAGGGATGGTGATTCCCCCCCTTCCCTGACCAGCCTGTTCCAATGTTTGCCAACCCTTTCTGTAAAGAATTTTTTCTGAATATCCAGCCTAAACCACCCTTGGCTCGATTTGAGGCCATTTTCTCTCATCCTATCACTTGTTACTTGGTAGAACAGACTGACCCCCACCTCACTACAGCCTCCTTTCAGATAGCTGTAGAGTGATAAGGTGTCTTCTGAGCCTTCTTTTCCCCAGGCTGAACAACCCCAGTTCCCTCAGCCGTTCCTCATCAAACTTTTGGTCTAGACCCTTCATCAGCTTCATTGCCCGTCTCTGGACACACTCCAGCACCTCAATGTTCTTGTAGAAATGTATGGAGATGTCATAAAGTCTCTTACTCACAGTTTTAGTCTACCATTAACTCTGAAATTGTTGTTTTTTTCAATATTATTTACTGAATTGTTTTATTTGTGACTGTGCAGCCTCTGACCTGCATCCACCAAACCACTTGTTCTATAGGCTTCAATTTGCCACTGATATTGCTTATACTGGGTAAAAGATAAATATCCTCCGTCGCTGAAGACAGCCAGCAGATCATACACCTTTCCTGAGGCATTCCATGGTGGCTTGAGAAATGTTATAGTGTAACTGAAATTTGAATATGCTTGTTAGATAAAGGATCAGCCTGTCTTAATTTTCCTAATTTCAGGGACATTCCCAGAATACCTGACAGCACACATGCACAGCTGGAGTCCAGTAAGTTTCAATTGTGGGGTAGGAAAATCTTCTCTCTCTTTTATGTAAGCACAAATAAATTGAAAAATGTAATCTACAGTCAGTATAGCTCTCTGTTTGTTCGCATTTGTCTCAATATGTCATCTTACTGTTATCTAGCAGCCTTTGTTTAATAATAAACTGTCAAAAGTCACAATATTTTGATTTAGGCTTGATATTTGTGTATAACCTTAGGCTATTTTTGATTGAAAATAAAAACATAATTCTAACTAATATACAAGAACACTAATAGTAATTTTTAATTTCCTTTTTTGTTGTTTGCATTTCAATTGAACCTTATAAAATGAATATGGGGGTGAAATTTTCTTTATGTACAGCCCGAGAGATAGCTACTTTGTAATCAGAATACTACTGCTTTATTAGAACCATTCAGCACTCCTTAAATCAGCTAAAGCAGTATTTCATGTGGGGAAACATAACTTGCTCTTTGGCTTAGCTCTAATAAGGTAGATTTCAGCCTGGAGTAATTTTTTGTCAGTGTTTGAGAACTCTCTTTTAACAGAAGCCATGAATAAATGCAGTGGCATAAACTTGATTATAATAGCATGAAAAACTCCTCCAATAACTGTTCACTGATAGCCAAGTCTTAAAATAAAATCCATTTTATGTTTTGTGAGATGTGGATTGTCTTTTGTATTTATAAAAATATTTTACTTTTACGCTGTGTTTTATATGTCAAAACTTGTCCTCTGACAGTTTGCAGGCCTTGTAGATTTAAAACAAAATGCACAAAACCTGTTACATTCACATTGATGTAAAAATCTAATTAAAAATTACTCATTAAAAATGTACAAGATAGTAAGTTGGAAGACTGAATTACTCTGAGCACAGTAAAGTATTTGCTATTTAGGAATATTGGACCTTCAACTTACTGACACAATTATAGTCAGAAATATCTGAATAGACTATTTTTCATCCTATAAATAAAAAATTTTGCTTGCCTCTGAGCAACAAATTATTTGGTAATTTTAAATAGATTAAAAAGTTGTGTTTATTTATCACATCTTTATTGTATGTTTGCTTATATTTCTACAATTTCTATTTAAAGAACATTATGAAAAATGTGTAAGTGCTACTATTTATAAAATATTCTTATTTATAATTACAGGTTCTAGTTCATTTGAATCTCAAAAAATGGACCGACCTTCTATTTCAGTGACTTCTCCTATGAGTCCTGGCATGTTAAGGGATGTTCCACAGTTCTTGTCTGGACAACTTTCAGTATGTAAACATTTCATTGATATTAAAATTGTGCTTTTTGCAGCGTATACAACTCTCACTGCAGAGTGCAAGCTACCTCTAAAAAATTTCTCGTGGCACTAGCTAAATTTTTTGGCTAATGCAATATAATCTCAGTGTAGCCAGGGCCATAGTTTCATAAGGACATTTCATTTCATTAGCTTTTGGAAATTTTATACATGTTGAATTAGATATATATATTTATTTATTTATTAAGCTAGACTGGTAGAGTCAATTTTTCGGAAAGGGCTAATCTTGGCCTCCAGTTGTGTTTGTGCTGTTGAGTGTATACACTTTTTCAAGTGTAACACGTACTGTTGGTAGATTTTATTACCTGTGTGCTTGGACATTAGCATTGCTTATTTCTTATGCACTAGCTTTCACATGTACCGTTCCCCAGATATCCCTTTGATTGTTTACTTACGTTGTATCCTTTGTACCAGTGTGACTCACTTTCGTCCTTTGCTATCATTAAGAACAAAGTTTGTGACATGGATGTTTTCTTTTAAAGGGTAATTTTGTGTACTAAACTAAAAACCTTGGGTTTTTTACACCTCTCTGTGTCATTTACAACTCCAAAGTGTGATTTTTCAAAAATGTTCAGTTCTGGCCTGGTAACATTGAAAAGAAGAGGAAAATGGAATAGAATAAGTGCAAAACGGGTGTT
Organism: Buceros rhinoceros silvestris; assembly: GCF_000710305.1. Lineage (NCBI taxonomy): Eukaryota > Metazoa > Chordata > Aves > Bucerotiformes > Bucerotidae > Buceros > Buceros rhinoceros. The sequence goes on along the minus strand of NW_010405245.1, from coordinate 38,078 downwards.
AAGCAAGTTTGAAAATGTCACGTTCATATTTCTTCCATGTTGTTTAGGTGAAGATAATGAGTGCAACATAAAATTATGCATAAAATATAAGCAGACTGTTTATAGGTGTCATAGAAATGGTTTATGGTATTGATCAAGGAGAGGAAGAAATATTTTTCTATCTGTTCAGCAGCTGTGTTGGCTCCATTTTGCAATGCATGAGACCTACTCATCTTGCTCATCAGACCAACCATCCTCAATATATAAATTTTAATTTTCTGCACCTGTTGTACTTAACTACTTTAAAGACTCAATCCTTTGGACAAATGGAAACCTAGAAATCTTGACTGTAGAGTGCAAAATACTTTGCACAAAATACAATGACAAGTGAACGTGAACATGAACTGTCAAAATACACGGACCCAGGATTCTAAAAAAAAATTTAGTTTTACAGGACAGCAAAAATTCTTGATAGTGGAAACAGGGGGGAAGAAATCTCTTTTGGTTAGATCTCATAAAAGATTTGACTGTCAAAAGCTTTGGTTCCCAGCTACCAGCATGAAATTCAAGATCCAGTGTCAGCTGCTCTCCAATGCACAGACACTCCATAATGATCATCCAAATAAGAACCACACAGAATTGACTTCCTCACTTTCTGTTTCAAAAGCAAAATATTCAGGAGTTTAGGATTAGTAATTGAAGTCAGTAAGTCTGTCGATTTTATGGTTTGATAGGATATTGCAGTTTGAGGTGCATAAGAATAGTATCAGGAGACTTGGAAGTATATTCTAATTTAATGAGAATAACAGAATTCACAAGGTTTTATATCTCAGAATGGCATATAAATTCCATGTTTAACTCAAGAAGGCATCTTTATTTTTAATTTTTCTTATTTCAAGGTACAAATTCTTCTATTAATAAGTAAGTTTATAGCATTTCCTTCCATCTGAGGAATCCAAATAATGTTAGGGGACATTTAAAGATGTTTTCCATGTTTGTCCTCTTTGTACTCCCTTGTGTACTCTTTGCAGTTATATACAATACTCCCTACTGCACAGTATCCTTGTTTCCCTCAGAGAGCAGCTGACAGCTGAGAACGCACAGCTCCAGTTGACTGACACTGAAGTCAGAAATGCTCAGTAACTCTATAAACTAAGATCCTGCTGTCTCAATGTAGACACCTAACATTAGTAGACAGTTTGAAAATTTGAACACTTATCTTACCTTGCCAGCTAAAGAAAAGTTGTAAATAGCTATATTTCATTTTAATCAAGGTAATGGTACCACCCAGCTCCTGCTGCTGTTTGCTCAAGGCTTTGGGAGGCTAGTAGTAAACCTTCTGCTTTGCAAGGAAGGGTGGCTGTCAAAATGGCTGAAGATGGTGTGGATAATAGATAGCAACATGGCACCTAAACGGTTGTATTGAAACATGTAGACTGAAATATATTTTTAGAAAAATATGACTTTAAGAGAACCGAAGTATTCTACAGGAAAAGTTTTTTCAAAACACTAAATACCTGTAGTTTCTTTATGCTTTGATATTTTGAAAAATCACAAATTTTTTTACTTTTCAACTTTGGGGGGTTATGTGTCCTGAAGGAGGTGTAATGAATAGCTTTTCCTTCACTTTTTAAAATTCAAACTTTAAAAAGTTTTTAAACTTTGGATGACTTAGTGGATAAAACAACTCTTTGTAGCATTGGAGATGTTTTGAAAAATTAGAATGGACTATGAGATTTTCTAATTTTGGGCCTTTAGCAAAGGTGAAGTAATAAGGAAAAATTGAATTTTAAAAATTGCCTCAAGTTCCAGAAAATATTTTAGTTTGAACACTACTAAATGGACAAACTTTGGTATTTTGGTTTTCCATGTTTTTAATCAGCAATTTTCTGACAGAACAGTTGATAGTACCCTCATTCATTCCAAATAGCTGAGTAAGATGGAAATGGAAGGAAGTACTAAATTCTGAGTGTAATTGGCATCTGCTTTTTATGGTGAGTGCCTAGGCAGAAGAATAACTGAATAACTCCCTGGCAATAGCTGGGAACAGGGTGTTCTTCGTGGAAGTGGTGGGTCAGCTGACATTCTCAGCAATGGTGGCTGAATTCAGACAGGTATGATGCGTCTGAGGGAGCAGATAATAGGCAAGATTTTGGAGGTGTTTCCTGTATTTCCTGTACTTTTGGACAATACCATGTAGTCCTGATGGGCCATTGTTAGGACAGCTGTGGTTATTAGCCTGTGAAATACAAGAGTTGTGGAGATACCTGCAGTTCAGGTGGCAGGATGAAGTACTTAAATAAATACTTTGATATAAGCAGATGCTACAGATGCTTCAAGGGTTTTTACATTGATAGTGTTTTGGAATATATTTCTTTATGTTCAATTTGGTTTTACTCATTTTAGCTGCAGTGATGCCTCTCTGTCTGTTCAGTCTCCCACATTTTCCTCTGTATACAGAGGAACCTGTATCAATACTGAACCTGTTTTCTTCTACTGAGGTTACAGTGACGCTACAGAGCTGGCTAATAGTATTTCCCATGAAGCAAACTAATTCACATAGCTAGGAAATCTTCTTTGCATTAATAATTAATCTGCCAAAAATACATATTTAGCTCAACCGATGAGGTGCAGCTACAGTAAGGTATTGTGTGTTGTATTTTACTATGTTATATAAATAATTTATCTGTATTCTGCGCAGTTTATTTTATGGCATTTTGATTCATGTTGTTCTTTCAGGGGAGTGTCTGACTATTATTGCAATTACTGTTTTGTTATTTGCTTTGTCTGGTTCCTGTTTCTGTGTTTTTTCACTGATTTGTTTTTCCTTTAATATCATTTTGAAAAGCCTGTAATCTTCGTGTGTTGGTGCTCTTCATTACTGCATTCTGGCTACGTTTTCAATACTGCTTGAAAAGTATAATTTGGAATGCTTTTGCAATAGTTAGGATTAGAAACTGGTAGTATGACTAGAAGACCATATAAATGAACGCAGGTGTAAAATTACAAAACTTAATTTTTGTACTGATGGAAATCCTAACAGGAAGGGGATGTCATTTATACAGTTAAACTATTTCCTTGCACAGCTGACCCACAGAACCACTTCAAAAGATTTTCAATACATATTCAGTTTATAAAGCAATAAAATATAGGTATGTTATTTATAGTTGTAGTATCTGTAGCAAATTAGAACATAGATATTGTACATTGTTAAGGACATAATGTGTCAGCTTATTGGGGGAATGAGGTCAAGTATGGGATATGTTCCCCTTCCCCCTTTTCTCCTTTCTTTTCTCCCCTTTCTGCCTCTGTATGAGTAAATTAGTTTCTTTAATGTCAAAACCTGAAAAGATCTAGGTAGTGCATACAATGTGCTTATTGCCCTGCATTTCCAAGGCAGAATATGACAGGTGAGGGTCCTTGGTGCATGGTGGCAGATGTTCTATCCCTCTTAGGGTTGTGATATTCTGGAATGTCTGTATTTCTCTTGTAATATTGAGCAGAAGCAAGCTGAAGATCTACTTTTATTGTACATAAGTAGCTCACTTTCTGGCACCCATACACTGGGCTATGCAGTATTGTCTGTGCAGAGTGAGGGACAGTGCGCAGCTGCTGCACCTCGCAGAGCACCAGCCTGTCATTTTTTTTATATATATATATCGTCTTGCTTTGGTGTGAGAATAGATTACTTCACACATTTTATGGAACAGATTTTTCCAGCATGTGCATGCAAAGTAAGCAAGGAGGTCGGCAGAAGCATCATCGCATTGCCTATCTCCATACTCTGGGTACATTTCTTACAGACGTGAGTGGTACCTTCATTCCATCACTTTGAAATAGATCAATAACTGCAGGAAAACCGAGCAGGGAGGTAATGGAGATTCCAGTTTGTCAGATTGCTGTGATTGTTATGACTTACTCGCATGCTTCTGTTTCCCTACTCACTGGCCCTTTGTGGTATCAACACGTGCTCCTGTTCCTGTGCATTACCCATACTCAGTACCCTTTCTGTGCCACTCTGGCTGTTACCATAATCTGAAGATGGAGAGTGGTTGGTTGGAGTTTGTAGCTAGTCCAAGAACTAGCCTGTATTGATGTAGTCTTGGTGTAGCCACTGGAAGCCACACGGCAATATATGGTCTGAAGTCTTACACCACAAAAATAAGAGTCATAAGTGCATCTGTGTATCCAGTGCAACTACTACGTTTGCTGAATGCTCTAGATCCCATTTCATGCAAGGGTTTTCTATATATACCATATATCATCTCTGTCATGATTGCTAGAGAATTGAAGTACATCAACAGTACCTTCTCCCACGTAATGCTAATACTAGACAGCACTAACTTTCTTTTAATCTTTTTCAAAGTGTTTAGGAGAGCTTTTTATAAAAATACCTCTTAAAGAGAAAACCGTTTAGTTTACTTGCTTTACTCTATAAGGCAACCAAAGCTGCCAGTGCATGAACTGTACTTGTTCCTTTCTCTGATTATGCATCTACAGGCTTCCTGAAAGAGATGATCAAGCTGAACTTGTGTTTCCTACCCCACTTTTAAATCACACTTTGCTGACCTGCTCCTTTTGTTAATTGTTATTTCTAAATCTATTGTAAATGTTATCTGAAGACCTGCAAAGTGAAATCCTTGCTCCTGGGGAATCAGTGGCAAAGTTACTCCTGACTTCCCTTAGGACAAAATTTCCATCACAGGCTTTTGATATGATTTGGTAGCAGATTTGCAGATTTAATTTATGCATTGCATTAAAATACTTTGTGGTAGACAAATATGTCATTGGTGTAAAGCTGTGTTTAAAGTAATAGTTGTGTGTTTTTTTACTTTTGGTCTTTTAGTTTCCAGCGTGTTGTCCTTTTTGGTTTTGTTTTATTGCTTTTTCTTTAATTTTGCTTACCAGAGCCAAAGCCTTAGTAGAAGAACAACGCCTTTTGTTCCTAGGGTTCAGGTAAAGACTTCGTCTGCCTGACAAAAACTAAAGTTGTGGTTTTTTTCTTTTGTTTGTTATGGAAAATGCATAGTAGGAAAACGTTACATTATAGTCCGTTTTCCCATATTTTTAGTGTGTTGCTTTAAACCATATTAACAAGTTTCATGTCATCTTGTGAGCAGCTTGTAAAACTCTGCATGGGGCATAAAATATTAAATTAAAATTTAAAGAGACAACTAGTTTTTGTTTGCTGTTTACCCAATATTAAACTCACATAGGTTTCAATAGCGATAATGGCTATGCATCCCGCATACAAAATGTGTGTACTGTTTAAGCAACAAATAATTTTGTGCTTACGGTCATTATGTAAAGATGAATGTCTCTTTAAATAATTCATTATCATTATTTAAGACATCCTTTTTTGCATTTTCCAAGTAATAGTAGCATCTTGACTGGAAGACAGGCAAAAAATTTGTACCTTGTTTAAAGAAACAGATTCTTTGTGTATAAAGTGTGGTTCTTTCATTTTACAAGTATATCAAAATAATCAAAACTTTATTAAAATAAAAAATAAATATTTCCATTGTGTTGCTGAATCTATTTAGCTTTGGTATTCTGTTTAGGTACAAGTTGTTTGCCTTTTTTCCCTAGGAAACTCCTAAGGTACTGTAGATTAATGCAAAAGTAGGTTTTACTACTATGTTACAATGCTGATCTTGCTTTGCTGCATGTTCTTCAGTTTTTGTAAATAGAATGTTATCATCTACTTTTTTTAGACAATATCTTTATGGAGATGTTAATCTTTTGTGTGAGAGATGTATAAATGTTTCTCTTGTTTGATCAGTTGCTCAAGAAAAGATGTAAAGGATGATCTCAATGATCTGAATGAGATGACTAAATTTCATACTGAAGTGGAAGATCATATATATATTTATAAAGGAATTCTAAATAAGACTGAAAGAAATGGGTTGGTTATTTGATGAAGTACAATTTTTTTTCCACAATATATCATTTCCCAAAAGTAGCCCTTACAACTGCTTAAATGTTAAATCAAAATAAAAAATATAAGAAAAAATTGAGATTAAAAGAGTAATGTCTTGCTAGTATTGTTTTAGGTTAGCATATTATTATGTTCTACTGACAAAAACTTGCTTTATATTAAAAACTTAAAACATCCTTTAGCATGATTAAAAAATGTTGGTTTCTGCTCATGGTAATAAAATTAGAGGGTTACAAATTCAGTAGTAATTTGTTATGTAGTTCATTAAGGTAAATATTGCATATGACATAAGTAGTCTTTTAATATTTATTTTCTTTTTAGATATGTGCAAAACAAAAGAAATGTCTGCCTGAAACATTTCATGAAATACTGTGAAGTAATGTGTAGTAGTTTCTTATTTTAGTAACATTATATAAAATAAATAGACATAAAAATTGTCAGTTCAACTTGGACTAAAATCCTGCAATTAAAATAAGATAAATTACTTTGATCAAATTATTATGGTAGTAATTTAAGAAATTTAAACAAGTGTAATGCTTGATAAAGAATATCCAGCAAGAGGTGAAAGCGTATGAGGGTTACTCTCACCTCTGGTTGGATATTTTTCAAACTGTAGATAAGAAGTATCTTTAGCCCCAATTTCATTTCTGAAAGAATGTCCATGGAGTCGTTGTGGACTTCCCTAACAGGTTTTTGCAGAGATCGATAACAGTCAAAGCTAAACGTAATGTTTGTGACAAGAATGAAATAAAAAGTTCCGTGTTGCCCACTTTTAGTAGGGATGGTAGGTAGTTTAAAATGAATTAATTTAAGATATGTGTACAAAGCAGGCTGTAGAGAACTGCAATTCTTCTTGAAACTGTTCCTTAAATGAGGGCATTAAAAGCAGTCCGGCAGCAGTGCAGAACTCCGGTTACTTTTTGGCGTGAGAAATCCGCTAACTTCAAGGTCTGCGCTGTTGTTTATGGTTGTAGGGAAGTATGCATTACATTGTGGGCTGTGGAATGGCTGTGTCTGTGAAATCCTTACAAGAATGAGATCTCCAAGCGTTCTGTTTATACCTATTTGTTTCATTGCTCTCACCAGGAAATGCACATCTTTACTCTTGCTTGCATCTTCTTTACTTGTTAGCCTGAAACTGATCCTGGTGACAGATGTCCCAGATTCTGGCACAAGTTCCTCTTCTACACTTCTCTCCATGACATTCTATTAATTTTCTAGCCCTTGTATCACTGGAGGATTTTAACCCCAGCATTATTTTTTTATTGGCAAGAAAAACACCCAATTTCTTATATTTTTCTTAACCCGCTCCTTTCTCCTCGATTTTTACTAATGCTGCAGTACTTGGAAAAGTGTGTATTTGTTTCCTGAACTTCCAGTTTCATTTAGCATACCAGCAATTTTCTAACTTCAAGAGTTATGCTTTTCACTATCTTTGCAGAGAATGACTTATTCTTAAATTTGTGTATTCCATGCAGTATCTCTTGTTTACTTGGTGGAGCCTCCTTTTGTGCCAGTGTTTCCATGAAACCACTGGGTTTATTCTAACTTCAAAATTTTCAGATATCTTTTTTGCTTTAATACAGAACATCAATATATTTGATCATGTATAAAAATGTATGCATGCATCTGTTTGGCATTATTGAAATCAAGATGAATTCACTAAAAGAAATCTAGATGAAGGCAGCCTAAATACCTCCATAATTTTCTGGCCTAGAAGCTCTTCAATTTGTCAGGCTTTTCTGGAATTTTTTTCAGCATATCTGATAGCAACTGAAGCAGACAGCAATAATAGTTTTGTTTAGCAACCCTCAGTATTTAGGGTTTGTTAGAGGTATGTTTAACAGCATACAAAGCTCACCTCAGCTACACCAAAAACTTTAGCACTTCAGGGCAGTTCCTGCATCTACATAAGCTTAAGTCCAAGTAAAATCATTGCTGTAAGCATTTTTTAATATAAACTGAGGTTTGGGTTTTTTTATTTGGCAAAAACAGATCTTGCTGGCATGCCTCCTGTTTCAGAATAATGCAGGAAAGAAAAGTAGTATCTCAGTTTCAAAATATTACACTAGTAAACAGCTATGTAGGCTGCATGAAAAATTATGATGAATAACAGAACAAAAATGCCTGGCCAGCTGTCTGTCAGACCCAGTGATGTTTGAGTAGGCTGCACTAGCAGAAATCAAGATGCAGTGCAGGTGGTCTCTCCCAGTGGCACGATTCTTATCTCTTTTCCATGAGAGTCGTAAAGCAACCCTTATATGACAATATAAGAAATATACTCTGTTTTTAAATCTGTAGTTATCACTTAAGATGTTGTGTGCCTGTATGTGCTGTACACAAAACCACATTAGATCTGCATAGTCAAGCAAACAGTCAAGCATTCATGCGATAGAAATATAGGAAGTGGCGATAATAATACTATCTAGGTTTTCATCAATGATTTTCCTTATGCTTGTGCATTAGAGTATGGGTGCTAATTACAAAGTTACTACTTTTCTAGACATTTGACCTCAATCAGTGGCCTTAATAAAATTTCTAGTTAAGATCTGAAAAAAAAAAAAGGATGAAATCTAGTACACTGAATTTATGTCCTTGATTTATGTAACTTATGCTAGTTTCAAATAAGTCTGAGGTGCCTCGGGGAGGAGCTTGTACAGTTGAAGGAAAGAACTAAGTACCTCAATATCTGCAGTGAGTGATCCAGCTCAAATAAAGGACACGTATCCCTATTAACTCTGTTTGAAACTTAGGCTACTCCAGAGGGTGAATTGATTCTCCAGAGGGAGGTGGTGTCTTCTGGGGCTGCAGAGGTCCAAACAGAAATACTAGATACCTGCATCCTCGCTTCTTGGGATACAACACCAGTAGTTAGCTTTTGTATACTGTTCTATGAGTAGGAAGCTCATTCAAGAAAAACCAGGGCATCTGTGGTTTAAATGCTGTCCAAAAAGTGCCCTTATCATCAAGCTATCACACATCCCTTTGTTCTCTAGAGTATGAAGTCTCATCTGAAGCCGAGATACTGTGTGTCTGGGAGTGTAAGCTTGTAGTGATATCAAAGAAAGCTTAATTTTGGTGTAGCAGATTCTAGACATGCTACCCAGAATGTGTATTAGACCACTATTAGTTAGAAACCAGAAAGAATTGTACAAAGCTGGGACCAGACCCTCATCTCTGATCCCTCCTGATGACTACCTTTCATCGCCTGACTGCAGAAGAGTTTGTGTTTCTTGTGCTCTGCATGGCAGTTTTTCTTTCCTTGGCAGCCTGTCTCAAGTGCAGCAGATGCACCCCTCTGTGGACAACAGACCATCACATAATTTCAGGATGCATTCGGTTTAGATGCCTGTTTGCCTGAATGTAGGCTACAATTGATGTTTAGTCAAGAATTCGGTGCACATCTGCCTAGAAAGGGAAGTATACGAGTGTGCGTGTGCGTGGCAAATAAGTTTCTGGGACCTCAACACTAAGAGAAAGATCTTTAGAAGGCAT